>NC_081408.1:222657450-222924950 GCF_030272615.1 Cryptomeria japonica | reverse complement strand
CAGTTGGGAGGAAAAAATAAACCTCTTTTCCTGTGGGTAAAGGATTTCCTCACCAATTATCCTCTAAATACTACGTTTACAATGCTGGCAAGTGATATTGAAGGCAATTCCTAAATGCTCATCTATGATATGGTTCTCGAACAATATCTCCCAAGCAGCAACCCTCAAGGAAATTCTGTAGTTTCGTGGGGAAAACTCCATTATGCACCAAAAAATGAAAAGCAAGTGACAGGGGAGATATGCATTTGAAGAAAAGACATGGGCAAATTTGGATAAAACAGACACTAGCTTTATGTGTACCAAGGAAGGCATCAACAATTGTAGAATTCTCTGCCAAAAATCATTTCCAATCCTTTCAATATGGTGTCAAATAATTAATCGCTCTAAAGTACACGTGTGAATTCAATCATGCAATTATAACATGAATTGGAGAGGAGTGTCGCATGTGTGAGAGAATATGAGTAAGTAGTGTCAATATGTAATTACCATGACATATAAATTTTGCTTCTATTATTGAAACTAGGTGAAAATATTTTGATGCTAATTAATTGATTATTAATTATTTGTGAAAATCTTTGTAGTTACCATTACAAGATAACAAATATTTTACTTTTTAAGTAATTTATAAATAGCTCTTGATTGGTTAGGTTAGCATTATTCTCACCTAATTTAATACTATTTAATTTTGATAACATAACAAGATTAAAATAATAATTGAATAATAGCATAATGTAATATAAAACATTATTAATATAGTCATAAAAATTATAAAATAGTAATATAATGTTTAAAATATAAATATTATAATAATTAAAATATTAGTATTGATAATAATATAATAAATCAATAATATAATATATTAGTAATTAGAATAATAAAAAATAATAATCTAATAATTTTAACATTAATAATATAAAATTAACATTTTTATAATATAAATAAAATATAAGATTAGATTATGCTAAGATTAAAGATCATTTCATTGAATAAATATTAATGTAAGATAATGAAAAATAATAATGTTTAAAAAATAATATAGTGAATATTATTAAAAAATAATATAATGAATATTAATACAATATAATATAAATAAAAATTGTTCTCACTTCCATCTCTTTTGCTATAGTAATTTTTTTTAAAAAAAATTCTATTATTTAAGTATAATTTATGATTTGTTCACTAATCACATTCTCAAATAAATATTAAATTCTAGAAGAGTTATAATATTCTATGGAAAAAAAAATGTTTACATAAATTTATAAATTAACACTTTACTAAGCCTCATTTATTTACTACATTTATATGTACTAGTTTGATTGAGAATTGCTATTACAAGTAGGGTTAGGATTATAGTTCAATTAGGATTAGATTTATAGATTAGTATTAGAGTTTAATTAGGAGCAAGGTTCAATTAGGGTTAGGACTATGATTCAATTAGTGTTTAATTAAAGTTCTAATAATTTTTTTTGAATTTTGATTAAATTATGGTTATAATTCAAACATGGTTATGGTAAGGATTTAATTAGGGTAAAGGTTAGGTATTAGGTTAAATTGGAGTTAGGGTTAAGGATCAATTAGGCTCATAGGTAAAACTTTTCATTTAGGGTTAGGGTTAAATTATGATTAGGATTCAAAGAGGCTAGGGATACAATTCAATTAAGATTAGAGTTATAATTGAAATTAGAGAAATGACTTATTAGTGTCAAAATAGGGTTAAGGTAAGGGTTAAGATTAGTGTTCAATTTAGGTTAGGGATTATTATGTCGAGATTTAGGATTCAATAGTTTATAATTAACATTAAATTATTATTATAGTTAGGGTTCAAATAAGATTACAACTTAATTAAGGTTAGGATTTAATTAAACTTACAATTACAAAATTATTAATCTCTTCTATATGCTAGTTTGTTAAAAAGCATACTCAATTACTATTAGATTTTTACTAGCCACTACGTGGCAGGCAAATTCTTATCTTTTATGCAATTCATGCAATAAAGAATTAGGGTTTATTAGGTGTAATGTTAATGTCGCACAATTTCTTTGCTGTGACGAATGTGTTGAAGCTCAGAAATTCCAGCCCGACCATGCTTTCCTACAAACTTGGGACAAAGATATATTCCTTAACCGTTTCGTCCATTTCACATTAGAGAGAAGCGATGGCAGAATTTTGAGGGCACATAAAGCCGTTCTTGTATGTTATAAACCCTCGGTTTTTACAATCCCCAAATTTATACTCTGTTAAATATTATATTGATATGTGACTTTTTGGCAGGAAGGGAAGTCCAAAGTTCTTAAGACAATGCTGAGGGAAGGAATGTCTGTCTATTAGTGGTAAAGCAAAAATATCAGATCTGATAACTGAAGAATTTCGTCCGTTAATTAATTTTCTGTATACAGGCAGAGTAAATCAAAGAAGCTTGGAAAGCCATGGCGTTGCACTTTACAGGGCTTCTCATAAGTATGATTTGCCTCTTTTGACGACTATATGTGAGTGTTTTCTTTAATTTAATGTGTTTAGAGAAGTTTGTGGAGTTTTCGAGCTTGCTGTAAATCATTAAGTGGAGAAATTATAGGAAGCCGTGTTGGCTTTTATTTTTAGTGAAGGTTTCATTGAAAGCAAATCGCCACCTTTAGTGTTTAAAATGGTGAGAGTTGTTGATTTAAACGAAACTTATAAACAACATAAAACAGTAGAAAGAAAATAACAATCAAGCAAAGATATGAGACAAAGATATTTATAGTGGTTCATCATAAAGGCTACATGCACTCTAAAGTAGGGAACTCTCTCTATTAATCAATCTCCAATACACATCCATACATGGACTGCACACATCTATTTGTACATTCATATTCAGCTAAGAGACGAAGAGATGGGGAATGTGAAAGGTCATGTAACTGTTGGGCTTCACATTCTCAACAATCTCTCCCTTGAAGTCTAACCGACATAGCCATGCACTGTGAATCCCTTGTATTTCCAATTCTAAATTCACATTACAACCAGGCCCATCAAAGATTTCAACATCATCAAACTTTTTTCACAGAGTACAAATTAGTCTTCTCCAAATCAGAACAGACTCAAAAACTTCATCTTCTATTACTTGACCCAGCACAAATGCACCCATTAATCTGTATTCAGGAACAAATCTTCCGACAACTACAAAATCACAGGGTCCTGCTCTTGTGCTCCCCCTTAACAAAAAAAACTAAAAACGTGTCATTTTCCTTCAATATTTTATCAAACATTTGTAAATCCATACCATCCTTTCTCTCTAACTTTTCCTCAACCTTATATTGCTCATTGTCCATGTGTCCCCAAGACACCAAAATGAAGGAGTTATTGAAACACTCATCCACTCCCTGACCAAATGAGTAGAGAAACACATCGGTCATACCTCTACCTCCCATCATGGCCTATTTCAGACACATATCTACAAGGGTTGCATGCTTGACAAGTTTGAGAATGTCACCGCAAAATTTATTACCCTTCTTAGCCTTCAACACACTGTCACCATGCTAGATTTGGCCTTCGCCTGAAATCACATTCACGTCGTTAGGATTCTCCGTATAGACTTCTTCGCTTGAAATATTATTGGGCCTAATAATGCCAGAATGATGGGCAAATCACAGTTAGTATGCAAGAAAGTAAACGAGAGAATCTTGGAATGAGACCTATCACCACTGCCACTAATACCAATAGGTGTATCCTCTGTCTCCAATTCACAAGCATAATCATTTCTTGACCAATCAGAGTGGCCAACAAATTGCAGTTTTTCTGTTCCTTTACACTTGTGCAGCTGCAGAAAGGCATTACCAATTCTTGACCAGCTTCAGAGAGGTGTTACTAATCTATTCTTGTCCAACTTCTCTGCCTTAGCCTTACCACATTCAATTTTAGAATCGCACCAGAATGGGTTCAAACTCGCGACCTTTGAAATCACATATAACTTTCTTCTCTCAAAAAGCTCTACCACCACAAACTGACAAAATGCCTTCCTCCTGATCATATATATTGTAGCTAAGATTTATATTCTCTCGCGACCCTACACCTTCTACTTCACTCTGTCTATCCTGCCGTTAGCATGACACACGATTTTCAAGATGCAAATCACTATAATACGCACCTTCAAACCCTCTCGAAACAAGACCCTACTCCAGTTTTGTAGTAATAGTGGCATTAGGTACAGTGTTTGTCAGTAGAGAAACAGATTGTACCTCATTAACAACGGTTGCAACTTCCTCTAGTCTCACTGTTTCTTCCACCCCTTGTGCATCATTTATTTAGAATGTTCTCCTTGAATTGAGCATACAATGCCAACTCCGAGGCTGTGATATAATCATAGCCCTTTGCACTAGAAAAGACGAACCAGATAAAAATATAGTGACGCCCTCTTGCTTGATCGTTTGCGCCACCGTATCTGCAACATACTTAGACTCAGGAGACCGTTCTGCCACTGAAATTAGCATATCATTTCCTCTTTTCACAAAAAAAAAAAACTCTATCATCCAACTTCTGCTACTCTAGAGCCTTTTAAAGTTTGTCCTTGAAGACCCCAAATTGATGGGTGTGCTCCTCTAGCCTCGAGTACTTATTCTATTCCTTTGTGAAGTCCTCCATCATTTTGCGAGCGACTTGCACATCCATCTCAACCTCTTCTTCTCCCAAGCCATTCTCGTTGCTTGCCTGTCCCTACAAATACAGTTCTATACCCTACGAGGAGAAAATAGTATTTGTGTTTAAAAATTGGCCAAAACAGGGAAAACTGTGGCTATTGGTTTCCCTCATCACATGCATGGCATTATGACCATCAAATGTCCCCAGTGAACCTTCCAACAAACTCAAATCTTCCTATGTCACCAAAGATACTGTTGACATGTAAACGGGCCATTTGCATCCTTCATAGCTGCCATATCTTCGACAATCTTGGCATGAACTCCAGGAGACATAGAGGGCAAAAGCATGAAGCGGTGTCTCACTTGGGGCTAACTGGGGGTAGTCCGACTAGACTACCACCTAGCCACGTGGTGTCGCATGTCGATAGTGTGTTGCTTAAATGGCGCCAAGAGTTCGACCAGACTTTTGACCACATTATCCTGATTTGTGGGCACTTGAGGTTAGATTTTTTTAAAAAAATTCAAAATAGTTCAATCAAACTCACCTATGTGGCAGGTGATGTGGTAGCCAAATCACCTATTTTGTTTATATTTCTGAAAGTTTTCACTCCTGCTCAATTTTTCTTCAGGCAAAATATTTTTTTACAAAAATTAAAAAATACCCTTTTGTAGAGCTCAAAGTCACAAATCTAGACATAATTTTTTTAGTATTTTGATTGATTTTAATACTTTTATTAATTAAACATTGTAAGTAGATTTTTTAAGTTAAAAAATAAACTGATTAGAAATTTACAAAAATATTAAATGATATTAAAATAAATAAAAAATATATTTTTCACTATATGAGAGAATCTTCTCCAAAAGGGTATAATTTTTTTTTTGATAATAAAAAATTTAGTAGACAAAAGGTGACGTCAAATGAAAACTATCAAATTTAGCTATGTTGGACTTAAAAATATTATTACGAGATAAATATACATCCAAATTTAATTTTTTTTAACATTGCATATATATGTCCTCTATTTGGAAAATTAAAATCATAAAAAAATAAGTTCATTTTCATTTTGTTTGGTGACACCGACTAGAACCCTTGATTTTCAGCAATAAAAAATCTATCTTTGAATATATAAAACAAATGTCAATTTTTAATTTTATTTCAAAAAACAACAGACATAAATTTCGTTAATATTTCTATATTTGATCAGTGTACATCATTTTGAAATTCAATTTAGAAATGTCACTTTTATGCCGTCGAAGTTAAAATTTTTTAGTTGTGTTGGCCACTTCCTTTATAAAAGTGTCACAACATTGTGATTTTACCCTAGACGCAATTGTAGAAAAAAAAATATAGTGAAAACAAAAACCACTTAGAAATGTGCATCAAGGCCTCATTCATCTTGAGAAAAACTTTTGCAACAGGAGTTTCTTTGCCTAGAAATCTAGCCATGCCCAAAGTGATAGCATTTTTTTGGGGCGATTCATCTTGTAGAGCTCTTGGTTTCAAATTGCAATTGTCAAGGGAGGTGGAGATTGTAATATCTTGTGTAGTCTTGAGCCAGGGGCTCTTAGCAGCCTCCTTGAGCTCTATAATCTATGTGCTCTTGGGATCTGCAATCACTAGGCATCCCAAATCCTCCTCCGTTAGCTCCTTTTGTTCCTTCTCTAGCAAGATATCTGGCACAAATACAAGGTTCTCTGACCCCTTCTTTTGCTTCCAATATACAATGGCCTCCTATGGTTTCTTTCCACCAAGGAGAAACTTCTCTATCAACAAGTGATGCATTTATTTGAGGAAAGAGTCCTTTGTCAAGCTCTAATGGACCTTTCCATCACTTTCGTCTTCCTGAATCAAGGTCTCTTAAAAAAACTCCCACTATTGCTCAAAGATGTCTTTTTCCACATTCATCATACGACACAAAACCTCAAACTTCTATTCCATACAAATCAATTGGTCTGTAGTAAGAAATTCTCTTCCTTCAACCTCACAATTTTTTCTTCTTGGTACTCCTCCCAATTCTTGGTCTCAACTTCCTCAATTTCATCTTTACTTACCTCAGTGTCCTCTTCAGCTAAATCCAAATTGTCAAGAAATTCTTCAATAACAAAATTAGCGCCATCATCTTCTTCTTCCATCTCTGCTCAAGCCAACCACAACTCTGATACCAATTGTTGATTTAAATGACCAGAGAAAATTTTATAAACAACATAAAATAGTAGAAAGAAAATAACAATCAAGCAAAGATACGATACAAAGAGATTTATAGTGGTTCACCATAAAGGCTACATCCACTCTCAAGAAGGGAACTCTCTTTATTAATCAATCTCCAATACACATCCATACATGGACTGCACACATCTATTTATACATTCATATTTAGCTAAGAGATGAAGAGATGGGGATTGTGAAAGGTCATGTGATCATTGGGATTCACAGTCCCAACAAGAGTGGCTTCGAAGTTCGAATGCTTTGCTAATTATCGAAACAAGAATTGCAAACAAATGTATTTTCTAATGGAGCATGCTTTATACAGAATAATAGATACGCCCTTACAGGGATCTTTTATTTGTGGGACAATCTTTATGTGTCATATATGGTTTTTTTCTCTATTCTTTTGGGATCATATTCATGCTTTACTATTAGAATAAAAGTGTTTTATTTATATATAAATTATTTTATTGAAAATCGAGATTATTTTTTTTGTATTTTGGTGTGTAGATTATCTTGATGATCCAAATAAGGGGTGGAAGAACAAGCATGTCGGTAAGTTGAAAAATCACATTCTTGTTAAATAATGTGAATGTTTATGTTCTTTTATATGTCTAATATCTTAGAATTATATCATATTTTAAATTTAAAACTTAGTTAATCTTTTTATATGATTTGAATTAATTTGATGATTAAAGGAGATTATTTTAGTTGAAAAATTTAATGTATAAAGTAATTGAACAATTTAAAAAAAAAAAAAGATTGACAATTATTATTAATGAATATTTGAGATTCTTATTTTAATCGAGAATTTTCAAATTCAATGTCTTTATAATTTTTTCTTAACATTAATTAAAAATTGTAAATTAGAGTCTTGATAGAAACCAAGATGTCATTATACTTGGTAGCGACCTTATACTTTGTAGAAGTACAAACATGAATAAGGACAGATTTATTTGAAAGGGAAAAAGCTTGTTCGAGTTATTTAAATTTGGTATCCTTGCTTTTTAGGATCATAACTCCTATCTTGTTGCTTGAAATTTGAAGTTCACTTATGATGACTTATATACTCATTAAAAATTTAAATGAGCAATATTATAAGACAATATTGAAAAATTAAAAAGTTTGTTGGAGTTATTCCATTTTGGTACTCCTATTTGTTGGGGTCATAACTCTTAGCCCACTATCTCAAGTTAAATATTTTTATGCACTTTAGAAAGCTTACATCATGAAATAAGCAATTTGGGTTTGATCATGATCAACTTTCTATTGCCAAATTTAGGTTTGAATGGTTTAAAAGTCTAAAATACAAAACACGTAGATAAAATAGATTTTAAAAAATATTCATAAATTTTCTCAAGGTTACCATTTAGATAACTTGATAATCTATTAGGATGATTCTATTGGCATTATACAAGAATTGATTATGTGTTGTCATTGATGTCAACACTAGTCTAATTGGTTACTGACCTACTCCAGTTGGCTGCTAACCTATTCCGGGTTGACATGGTTTTGGCTGAGGTTTTCAGAGATTTTGATCCGGTATGATCAGATTGTTGGATTCGGTGTGGATGGTTATTTCGAATGATTATATGCTTTTCATATTCAGTTGGTTCATGATTTGGTGCTCCAGAAGCTATTGTTTATGTTCTGTTTTGCTGGTTGATATTCTTGGTACCGTTTGGCAGTACGGGTTGGTGATATTTGATGAAATGGTTAATTAGTTTTGTTCTAGCTTCTAGAAATGGATCATAACATGCCAAAGGTGTTCTTGATCATGTCCTAATTATTTGGTGGCTTTGCATTGGCTGGCGTGATGATTTGGTGATCATATTTGGGTCCGATTGGTTATTCTGTGTTATTTACACCAAGGGTTTCTATCGGTTAGTGAAACGTGTTGCATTTGGTCTTGGCATGATTTCAGGTGGATATAATTATTTGGGAATTTGAATTAGGTCCATGCTATGTAATGTAAATCATAATATTGGTCCGGTGGAATTGTGTGATGTAATTTTTGTAATTATGGGTTATGGGTTTAGGGTTTAGCCAACCTTGTTTATCAAGGTTGATGATCTGTATATATAGGTGATATATTCATGTAATTTGCATGGGATGGTATGGTATGGTTATGTCTGCATTATCAGAGAGTGGTTTATATGCAAACAAAGTTATATCATTCAACGAAGGTTTGAGGAGAGTTTGGTATTGCAAGGCAGACATCTGTGCTTAACCAGAATTGTATCAAGCATTAGGAGGGTCAGTGCAAGAAGATGAGTCCATTTTTTGGCCAAAAAGTGGAAGTGTTTTCCCTGATTTTAAAATTTTGTCTCATTTGAGCTTAAATTTTGAAACACTTAGAGATTGAATCTTGGAAAAAGTCAGTAATATAAAAGATAGCCCTTTGAGTGTACTTTCCAAATATATAATTTATTTTAATACCCACATAATAAAAAATAACTTTTTGAATGGAGTTCTGAAAACTATGTTTTAAAAATGCCTGTTTCAGGACCATACTATGCATGTGTACGACCCACACTTTTTGACACAATTAAAATTATTTTCTCAAACCGTTTTGGGAAATGGTTTGTAACACACTGAAGATTGATGAGCATATTTTTTTGTATTTTTTTTTCTAATATTTTTTTTTAATTAATTTTTTAATGGCCATAATTATCTTTTTAAAAATTTGACGTGTACGACCCACATAATTTGATGTAAACTTAGCATTTTTTGATTTTTTTTTTTTAAATACAAAAGAATTTTGTGTAGATTGATGACAGATAATTTTTTTCCCAAAATTCTTTAAAATAAAAAAGTTATTAAATTAACAAAATTAGTTAATATTTCAAATTTACGGACCCGATTTAGTATAAATTAAATGAAAAATAGTTAAAACAATCAATTTTTAAATAAATTTACATATTTAGAATCTAGACAGTATAATCTGAAATGGGTTTTAATTTCGTATAAAAATTCTCTGATTAGAGGCATGTAAACTATTTCTGAAGTTCATATTTGTGCTTTCATTCATGGAGATTTGAATTTGCAGGTCCATGTCTCAGGTGTGGCCATCCCAGGCCTATCCCGGGCCTAATCTAGAGCCAAGTGGTGGGTTGTGGAATCAACTTCCATAAAACAGGCCCTCGTTTTCAAACAAGGGCGGCTTGTGGAAAAAAAAGGAAAAATGCCATTTAGAAATGGGGGCCTTCTTTTAAAAAAAACGGGGGCCCGTTTTTTAGAAACAGGTCCCCGTTTTTTAGAAACGGGCCCCCGTTTTTAAAAATGGGCCCCCGTTTCTAAAAAATGGTCCCTCATTTTGTTTAAAAGTGGGCCCCCGTTTTAGAACAAAACGGGGGCCCATTTTTTTTTGCTTCAGACCCTCGTTACCTTTTGGCTCGAGAGCCTAAGGCATAAACGGGCCCCTGTTTATAAGAGCGCGTTTTCTAATGCACGGACTTCCGTGAATTTGTGACTCATTACCTTGCACTTGCTCAGGAGATGCTATTTCCCTAGTTCATTTTCTTTGGATTGTAGTCCAATATTTTATGTAAGTTAGTGAGACTTCCCTTTTGTGATGAGAAGTAAGCTCTAGGTGGTTGGCCTAATTGTAAGTGCAATCCCCATTGTAATATTTCACATATTGTTGCAGAAGTATTATCTGACTGTGGGTAGGGTTTCCTGCCGTGGTTTTTCCCTTAGGGTTTTCCACATCAAAAATATTGGTGTTATGTGTTGTGTTCTTTCATACTTTATCTTTCACTATATTTCTTTTAGTGTGATCTGGTAGAAGGTTTATAATTTGCAATAATTGTTTATCTTGTGGAAAGCTGATTCAGCCCCCCCTCTCCGTTTTCCTCTGGTTCATTCTAACTATTGAAATCAGAAATTGTTAATAATTGGTATTAGAGAAAGGACCTCTCTGCATAAGCTTAACCACTTGAGGATATCCGATGGCATCAAGTTCTACATTTAATCCCTACTGGAAGGAGATTCCAAGATTTGATGGTACAAAGTACAAATTATGGAAGGATCGAATGAAGATTCATCTGAGATGTCTTGGAGTTGAAGTTTGGGAGATAGTAGAGAAAGGGTAGACACCTCATGATCCTAATTCTGGAACTCTGGTACTTGTTGATGAACAAAAGAGAGTTGATAATGATGTTAGAGAAAAATAAGCATTGTCAGGTGCCCTATCTGATGAGAAATTATTGAGTGTCATAGAGATGGAAAATGAAAAGTAGATCTGGTTGAAGCTTGAAACTCTATATGAAGGTGACCAAGTAGTAAATATTGGAAAACTTGAAGGTTTTCAGGTGAGATGTGAAAATTTGAAGATGGAAGAAGATGAGAAGATAAGTTCTTTCATAGATAGAGTGAATGAGATTGTCATGGGAATCAAATGTTGCGGTGGAACGGTTAATTAGGATGAGATTGTTTCAAAAATTCTGAGAGTTCTACCTTTGGCTTACAAGATGAAGGCTACTACAATAAATTAACTCCAGACAATGTCAAATACCCCTGTTACTAGAGATACATTACCTAAGAAATTAACTGCTTTTGAACTTGAAGAGCTTGGACATCATAGTGCTACTAAAATAGAGACTGCATTTAAAGCATCTTCCTTCGGTAAGAAGAAGATAGATTGGAAGGATTTATATGCTAAGGAGTTGGAAGAAGTTGAAAGAGAAGATAGATAACTTGAAGAGTTGGAAGCCCTAATTTCCAGAAGAATCCCTAAAGGACCGATTGGAAGTAAGTATGAAGGAGAAGTTCCCTTTAAATGTTTTTCATGCAATAAGATTGGTCATTTTGCTTCTAGATGTCCTGAAAGAGCTGCTAGGAATCATGAAAGATTTATGAGGAATTATAAGCCCAATCTGGAATATCAAATCAAACCTAGATATAGAAGGAATAAGGGAAAATCATGTTACTATGCTGGTGATGATGATTTTGGTATTACTGATGGTTCTAATGATGATGAACCTGTAAGTGGATCCAGTAATGGAAGCTCAGGAAAAGATTGGGTCTTTATTGCTATCAAGGATGAATCTCTGGAACCCGTCATTAATACAACTCACACTAAGGAGAAGAATCTAGCTACTAAAATTGAAGAGAAAGATGAATGTGTTATAGATCGTGGTTGCTCACATTACATGACCGGTAATGAGATAAATTTCCTAATTGTGCAAGAATTTGATGGTAGATTAGTTTGATTTGGAGACAACAAGGCATGCAGGATCAAAGGAAAAGGGACAATATCCTTGGATGGTAAGACTAATACTGACAATGTTTATTATTTTCAAAGTTTTAAGCATAATCTTTTGAGTGTTGGTCAGATGGTGGATAGAGGATTTTATTTACAATTCAAAGATGGAAAATGCAAGATTATCAATAGATCTAGATTGGAAATTGCCTCAGGAACTCAAACCAAAGGAAATATCTTTCATTTGAACTCCGATGAGAAGGCTTGCTTGATTGCTTAGATTTATGAAAGTTGGATTTGGCATAAGAGTATGTGTTACGTGAATTTTGATTGCATAGTGAAGATCAGTTCAACCCAGGCTGTCAGATATTTTCCCAAGATTATCAAGCCTCATAATCTGATATGTAGAGAATGTGAAACGGGTAAGAAAGTTAGAACTTCTTTCAAAAGAATACATGATAGATCTAATGAAATTATTGATCTTATTCATACTGATCTACATGGACCGGCAAGGACTAAAAGTTTTCAAGGAGGTAGATACTTTATGTTGCTTATTGATGATTGCTCTAGAATGATGTGGGTTGCATTTTGAAAGAAAAATCAAAAGCTCTTGAGAAATTAAATTTTTTCAAAGCTATGGTTTAGACATAAACATGATTGAAGATAAAATGCTTAAGATCAGATAAAGGTGGTGAATTTACATCTAGTGAGTTTAACAATTTTTGGGAGAAGCATGGAATCATAAGGCAATTGTTTGCACCTAGAACTCCACAACAAAATGGTATAGTGGGAAGGAAGAACAAAACTATCTTAGATGCAACAAGGTCAATGATGATGGAAGCCAAATTGCCTGAAATTTATTGGAGAGAAGCTGTCAATATTGCGATATACACTTTCAATAGAGTACACATAAAAGGTGACACCGATAAGACTCCTTATGAATTATGGTTCGGTCATACTCTTACTTTCAAGTATTTTAGAATTTTTGGAAGTAAATGTTATATTAGAAGAGATGATGCATTAGGGAAATTTTATCCTAGATGTGATGAAGGAATATTTTTGGGTTATTCTACTAAGAGAAAAGCATATAGATATTATAACAAAAGATTGTAGAGGATAATGGAAAGCATAAATGTCAAAGTGGATGAGCAAGGCAATAATCAAATCAGATCATATGATTATGGATCAGAAGATGAAAATGTCAGATTAGAACCGACTGTGTAGGAATTAGTTTAGAGCATTGATACAGTTGCTCTAGTAACATCAAACAATTCCATAGTAACTACTGAAGAGCATAAAGAGTCAGAAAGTCAAGATAATCCAATGAATCCCATGTATGTAAAGCTGAATCATTCTGAAGATCAAATCATTGGAGATAAGAGGAAAGATGTGATGACAAGAAGAAGGTTAGCTACTAAAGAGGTATGTTTAATTTCTCCAATTGAACCAGAATCATTTATTGAAGCATGTAAAGATGAGAATTGGATGAAAGCAATGGAAGAGGAATTAAATCAGATAGAAAAGAATAATACATGGGAATTGGTTCCTAGGCCTAAAGATAAAAATGTTATTGGAACTAGATGGGTTTTCAGAAATAAATTAAATGAGGAAGGTCAAGTTGTAAGAAACAAATCTAGATTGGTTGGAAAAGGTTACTCACAACAAGAAGGAATTGATTATGATGAAACCTATGCTCCGGTTGCAAGGATTGAAGCGGTAAGACTATTTCTTGTGTATGCTGCACACAAGAACTACAAGGTATATCAAATGGATTTCAAATGTGCCTTTTTGAATGGAGATCTAGAAGAAGAAGTCTACATTGAGCAACCTGATAGATTTTCATTATTAGAGGACAAGGACATGGTTTACAGATTGAAGAAAGTCTTATATGGATTGAAACAAGCCCCTAGAGCTTGGTATGCCAGATTGGATAAATATCTTTCAAAGCTCGGTTTTAGCAAAGGTAATGTTAATAGAAACTCATATTATAAGATTGAGAATGATGACATACTAATCATTGAAGTCTTTGTTGATAATATCATTTTTGGAGGAGAAGAAAGTCTATGCATAAGATTTGCTGATGACATGAAGAATGAATTTGAAATGTCTATGATTGGTGAGATGAAATTTTTCTTAGGTTTGAAAATTACTTAAATAGATAAAGGTATTTTCATTTGTCAAACTAAATATGTGAAGGAATTGCTTAAGAAATTTGGACTTGAAAACTCAAAACCTGTTGGAACCCCTATGATAACTGGTTACAAATTGTCAAAGGAAGATGAATCTCCTAGAGTGAACCCAAGTAGATACAAATCAATGATTGGTGGATTGCTGTACTTAACTCAGACCGGATTGGATATAATGAATGCTATTTATATTGCTTCTAGATTCCAGTCTGATCCAAGAGAAAGTCATGATATTGCTGTTAAAAGGATATTCAGATATTTGGTAGGAACAACAGATTATAGGTTATGGTATCCAAAGGATGATGATTTTAGATTATGTGCCTATACAAACTCTAATTTGGTAGGAGATGTTGATGACTGAAAGAGAACTATAGGTGGTGCATTATTTCTTGGGAAGAAATTGGTCTCATGGCTTAGCAAGAAAAAATCATGCACTTCATTATCTACTGCTGAAGCTGAATATGTAGCTGTTGCAACTCACTGCACTCAGATCCTATGGATGAAGAAAATGTTGAAGGATATAAGGGTAAGTTATGATGAGACTATTGTTATTCACAGTGATAATACAACTACTATTGATATGTCAAAGAATAAGGTATTTCATTCCAAATCAAAACACATATCTATAAGGTATAATTTCTTGAAGGAAAAGGTTGAAGCAATGGAATTTAGATTAGTATATGTGCCCACTAAGGAACAAATTGTAAATATTCTAACAAAACCATTGTCTAAAGACACTTTTGAATATCTCAAAGATCAGTTGGGGGTCACCACCCCTTCGAAAGAGACTTAGAGATGTAGGGATGCATCAATCTGGTGATCTTATCAGAAATATCTTCTGATCCGAGTTGATGGGATGATGTTGCTGCTTAGGGGGAGTAGTCATCTATTTGGTTTGGCATCGACCCTTTGTCATTAATGTCAAAGGGGGAGAGTTTATCATGTGAAAAATATAAAATCTTAAGGGGAGAGATATTGTATGCGGAAGAGTTATTTTTGGAGTTTTGGGGAGATTGTTTGGCATTCCTTGGCACTTGGATGTTTTTCACATTCAGTGTTGCCACCAATGACAAAGAGGGAAATTGTTGGAATTATGCAGGAATTGATTATGTGTTGTCATTGATATCAACACTGGTCCAGTTGGTTACTGACCTACTCCAGTTGGCTACTGACCTGTTCTGGTTTGATATGGTTTTGGCTGAGGTTTTTAGAGATTCTGATCCGGTATGATCATATTGTTGGATTTGATGTTGGATGGTTATTTAGGATGATTATATTCTTGTTATATTCAATTGATTCAGGATTTGGTACTCCGAAAGCTATCATTTATGTTTTGGTTTGTTAGTTGATATTCTTGGTACCGCTTGGCAGTACCAGTTGGTGATCTTTGATGAAAGGGTTAATTGGTTTTGGCCCAACTTCTAGAAATGGTTCATAACGTGCTGAAGGTGTTCTTGACTGTGTCCTAATTATTTGGTAGCTTCACATTGGCTGACGTGATTATTTGGTGATCCTATTTGGGTCTGCTTGGTTATTCTATGTTATTGACACTAAGAGATTCTACTGGTTGGTGAAATATGTTACATTTGGTCTTGGCGCGATTTCTGATAAATATAATTGTTTGGGAATTTGAATTAGGTCCATGCTATGTAATGTAAATCATAATATTGGTCTGGTGGTATCATGTGATGTAATTTTTGTAATTATGGGGTTTAGGGTTTAGCAGACCTTGTTTATCAAGGTTGATGATCTGTATATATAGGTGATATATTCATGTAATTTTTATGGGATGGTATGGTATGGTTATGTCTGCATTATCAAAGAGTGGTTTATGTGCAAATAAGGTTATATCATTTAGCGAAGGTTTAAGGAGAGTTTGGTATTGTAGGGAAGACATTTGTGCTTAACCAAAACTATATCAAGCATTAGGAGATTCTATTTCCCCAGTTCATTTTCTCCAGATTGTAGTCAGATGTTTATGTAAGTCAGTGAGACTTCCCTTTTGTGGTGAGCAGTGAGCTCTAGGCAGTTGGCCTGATTGCAAGTACAATCCTGATTGTAATATTTCACATACTGCTGCAGAAGTATTATTTGACTATGAGTAGGATTTCCCACTGTGGTTTTTCCCTTAATCGGGTTTTCGACATCAAAAATATTGTTTGATATGTGTTGTGTGCTTTCATGATTTATCTTTCACTGTGCCATTTTCATTGTGATCTGGTAGAAGGTTTATAATTTGCAATAATTGTATAACTTGTGGAAAACTGATTCACCCCCTCCTCTCAATTTTCCTCTGGGTCATTCTAACTATTGAAATCAGAACTTGTTAATAGATTCACCCCTTTTTGATAAGCACTGGGCCCCATTACTCCTAATCGTTTTGCTAAATAAAAGATTTTTTGATAAACCTAGTTCCTAGTGAGATACTTACACTATATAGAGTGGAATTTACTAATTCTTCATCTTTGTGGCTAATTTATTAATTATATGATCCGTAAAGACTATATTGGTAGTGGTAAGGTTCAAAAACATGCTCTACAATTTCTTAATAACATCTAATGTATCCAATACTCATATAAAGTATGGCTCTATTAATTTTACATTGAACACTTGATGTGACCCAAAGTAGGATGACAAGTACTAAGTTTAAATGTATTATCATCCACCTTCTTGTTAATTTGGTATATGCACTATATGTTAAATGTTTGGTTTTTTCATGTAGGCCTTAAATCCTTTACTTCCAAATATTCAACCATAGCTTTTTTACCACCTATAAATAATTAGGGACTTGATGTTGATCACGTTTTAACTTTGTCTAAGAAAAACCACAACATTGATCATGATAAAAAGTGAACTCTTAAGTGCCCATTCCATATAACAAAATTGGCAATAACAATGATTAGCTCATTTGGGGCCATTATTAGTTAGAAGTAGCATAGGATCATCAATTTTATCACCTATCTTCTAACTTTATATGAACCAATTCTGTTAGCTAAGTGCACCCAAACTTCATAAATTTAAACATTTATATTGTAATTTTTAATTTTCAAGAGTGTCTCTAAATGGTAAAAATATAAGAGTTATCTTTAAAAACTTATCATTAGGTGAACTACCCACTAAGATAATTATCACCATGGTCATATCCAATACCTCCATTTTTATTACATTAGGGAGGTGCTCAAAAAATATGTGTTCACCTTACATAATGTTGATAATATAAAAATATTTATTTGTGGTGCAGCTTAAAAATTTAAAATTCCATGTACACCACACCAAGTTAGATATTCTTGGAGATATTTAATATATTTTTTTGTAACATTAGGACAAGTATTTAATATTGAATGTGCATTGGGGAAAAATTGGTTTCAAAAAATGAACAAGTGAGACATGGTTTTGTAAGCTCATAGTTTTAGAGGTACATGGTTAATGTAATACCACTTGGTGGTTTTATTCAAGGTTGTTTTTATAAAAGAAAACACACAAATAGTTTTTGAGATTGACTATCATGATCTTTAGCATATTGGCTAAGGTTGATTGAGTATCTCTTGTAAGTTGCATATGCTAGGAGAATAATCATGGATTGAGATGTGTGGTTATATGATTCTCATTTTCTTGTTCACGTGGACTGCAATTAGGCAACTTGATGTTTCTTAATCCTTCCATGGATACTTTGCAAGTGTGTTGTAATATTTATTCTTGAGATACTACATTGAGTGTTAGTATTTTTGGAGGCTAGGTTCTTCTCTTTAAGGATTCTTTAATATTTTTTTCAAGGTACACATTATGCCATCTTAATGGTATGCTTTTCTATTTTGTGCATTATAAATTTTGAATACTTGTTGATATATTTTTTTTTCTTGGGTTTTTTGTGGAAATGATTATTTTTGTTATAAAGTTCTTTTTATTTGGTATTAATGCTTTATTTTCAAGTGGTTGGATGAGATCTCCCTATTATTGTTAAGTGTTGGCACGAATGTTTAGTTGAATCTACAACCTGGTAGGAAAATAATAAACATTTTTTTTTATATTAAAAATGTTTTCAAATTGACTTGAGTTTTTGTAGATATAGAGTTTGGTATAAGTTGAATGAATTTCTTTTTGGATTCCTTTTGTGATAGTTTTGGATGCGATATTTTTCTAGAGACCTATTATAAAAAAGTAGACCTCACCATTGTTTCTAGAAGGTCAACAAATATATATGCCTTCATATAAGACAACCATTTTTGGAGATATTTTAAATTATTTTAGAGTTTGAAAGGGTTGTCGTCATAGTTGATAGACAACAACTTATAACTACTCAAAAAATTACAAACAATGAATACATAGTCAAATACAACCATTTTAACAAAATGTAATAAATGTATTTTATACACTACATCATCCTTGAAAAGAAAAATCATCTTCTAGATACCAAGAGAAACAAATAATCAAATATCCATGAGATCAATTTTTTCCAAGCTTGTGATACCATTTTAGATGAAGGGGAACCATTGTTATAACACTTCATACTAGCAATCAAAACATCTTGATCATAAATTAGTCATTTCACAACTAGTGAGCATTCCATGACAATATTTGGATGTAGATTTAAAGTGATTGGTTCAAGAAGTAATAAAAAGGAAATTTGACAATGAAAATTTTAACTATAGATAGATTAAAATGAACATGCATCATTAGTACAACCAACATATCCATAAAATAGGCTAGTACACAAAGGATGTGTTTGATATTGACCATACAATTTATAATCTATGGTTAGATACTAAACAAACAAGAAACTGAATATGAAGGTTCTTGGGACTCAAAAAATACTTAGAAAAATTGATCTCTGTACCTAGATGATACTTTAAGAACTACAAAGACATCCTCATTAAGAAACTTTTATGTAATACCCTCATATTCCATAAATGTAAGTTTGTCTAATTCACCCACCTTTAGAAATGATTCTCTATCTCTATCTTTTATAGAATTTCAGAAAGAACTAATTATAAGAGGATAAATAATAGATTGTACAATAGTAATATTGTAAAACTATTCAATTTCATTAATGCATGGAAAGGGTCATATAATATAAAAAATAATCTGCAATGGTCATGTAAAGTAGAAAATTGGGAACCTTAGCCAAATTTGCCACTTGGAAGTGGGTGAATTTAACTAAGGTTCAATTTTCATTTGGGGAGACTTTACATTCAAAAGAGGGGGATGAACCTACTAGATCCAATCCCAAAGGATGAAAAGATTGAATACTAAGTAGATTGGTTATGATTAAAATGCAATTGACGCTCTTTTGTAAGTTGACAAGTTGAATTAGGAGTAAATGTTGGAAATGAAGACAAAGTATATGAAAATAGTGAGCTATAGGTTTGGGATTTAACCATGCACTTGGATCTGAGAAGTTTGAGATGATTCGGAGTTGTCTTGTGAAATTTGGTAAAAGTTGCAGGAACCATGTGTCTGAACAGGCGCACCCTCCTATCGGTCCTCCAAAGTTTCGGCACGTCGAAAAGGGTTTTTACATTTCTGTGAATAAATCTTAATTCTAGAAGTACAACTACGTACATATTTCCTGCACACAGAAAGAAAGGGAAATGTGTTGGGAATAGGGGTTTGTCTTATGATCAAACCCCGATTTGGGAACTAACCAAGTGGTTGAAAAAATAAAAATGAAAGGATTGATCACATGGAATTAGGGTTTCGTGAAATAGAATGTTGATCTCCTCTTCAATGCTTGAAATATTGTCTCTATTACTACTCCAAAGCTTGAAGGAAGACTGAAAATGCTCAATTTCTCTTGAATGCTTGAACTCTTGAATGCTCAGATGCTTGATTGAATTTCTTGATCATGTGTGTTTTTCAAATGAGAGGGGAAATCCTTCTTATATACTTTCCAATGGAAGTAATTGATTGATTTTCCAACTTACATGACATAGGGGGGATTTTCCCACTCTAATTTGAGACAGGCCAAAGGGAGGGACCCCAAAATAGGGGATCCCAGGATGCCATGCCTTGGTCCTGCCCTATTTTGGGGCAGGATCAAGGTGTCTTTGAGGTGCAGGGTTGAGAAAAATGTGGGTTTTGACTTGTATTGAGTGTATTCAAGTCTCTGATTAGGCTGAGGGGTGCAAACACTAAGGCGAAGAGCCAAATACAGTCAAAAATTGCAAGGGGTGCAATTTTAGGATGTTACATTTAGCCCCCACTTTAGTGGGAGTATGAACTTACACAAATACTGTTGGTAAAGTACAAGGAATTCAGATTGAAAGACCTTCACCATAACAAGGAGGCAAGATTCACCAAGCCGCTAGTGGACTTTAGGATCTTATAACTTCAATGACAAGGTAAAAGGGAAGATAATGAGAGAGAAAGAGAGAACCATGACTACAACTAGTAAGGTTCTCTTACTGTGAGTCATGAAAAGAATACCAAAAATTACAAAGAAAAGAAAAAGTTCGCTAAGTAACTTTAAGTATCAAAAGAGAGAATCATGAGTGAAGTGTATGCCCCCACTTTAAAGTGATTGTGTACGCCTTATCGGGAGAAATTTCTTTAAGGTAGGATACACCCAAAGAAGACAAGCATGCTATCACAATAATTTAGCCCCCAATAGAGGACGAATCAAAGGATAATGAACACAACACAAAAATTGAGGTGGTTTTACCTAACTTTGGAGTCAGTATGCTTTTTATGATAGCTCATGTATATCATGTATATGTATATATGCATAGAATCATCCTCATCCCCCAAAGAGAAGAAAAAACCATGGAAGAAGGGAATACATGTGTCTTTTGAGTCAACATGGGAGAGATCAAAAGAGATCTCAATGTTTTGCATCTTCCTCAAGTAGACAACACTAGGGATAGCAAATAGAAGAATAGGGAGAACAAATAGAATAAAGTCACAAACACGCAAGAGAGGAGAGAGAGATTTTACAGTGCAAATGAATCTAATCAAGAACGTTGTCCTCCCCCTGATCTTGCCGATCATTATTTCGAGAAGGTAGACAACACACAAGAGGAGCCACATTAAGCATGGTAGATGGAGTTGTCACAAGTTCCAAACAAGGACCATGCTCTAATGATAAGTCATTTTGTTCATTTCTAGGAGCTAGGATTAGTGCTTTAGAAATTTTAGTAGATAAGTCATTGTAAACGTCAACATATTCATATTCATCATTAGAAATATTAGGATTAACATTTTCATCATTAAGAACATTTTCACCCATTTCTTCATAAAGATTAATAAGAATAGGAGCTCTAATAGGAATAGAACTTGAACCATCATTTGTCTTAAGCACTTTGTGTCTTGGAGAATTAGGTTGAACATCTTGTTTAAGAGAAAATGGAATCATGCCAATATTTTGGGAAGCAACTTCACGAGCTCTAGCATGACGTCTTCATTAGTGTTCTCTCGCACACTGGTTTCATCTAGTCTTGGCTGAAGGTTGAGGAGGGTTAGGCTTAGTAGTTATAGTCTTCGTCTCTTCTTTTAATGAAGGATGAATGGGTTGAGGTATTTTAGGTTGGACAATGGGAGAGGATGATCGCTTCTCTCTATAAGATGAAGGAGGAGGAACTACACCATATAAAGGAGGAATAGGAGGTGTAGGAAGGAGACCGGTTCCATCATGAGGAGGAGGGATAGTTTTTTGTTTAGGAGGAAGAGTTTTTCTACCTTTGGGAGGAAGAGTGGATGCATACATAGGAGAAGGAGTAGACTTGTCTTTAAGAAGAAGAATATCTCTTTTCTTGGGTGAAATGATACTCTTCTTTTTAGGAGAAGGAATAGGCTCCTCTTTGGGAAGAAGATTATTTCTTTCCTTAGGAGCAAGAACAATATTATCCTCAAGAAGGGGTATATGACCATCAAGAGGAATGCTAAGTGTTGGATTTCTAGGTTTTCTCAAGGATAAAATCATTTTGTTTTTCTAGTTTTGATATGATTAAAAAAGAGCATCATTTCTAGGTTCAAGAGGCTTGAATTGTTCGGACCAAAAATAATCAAGACAAACATCTCCATGCCTTAGTGTAGGTTGAAATAGGATATGATTAATGGTTATGATTTTATCATTATAAGGAAATTTCAAACACTTGTGAATAGTAGAAGCGATCCCTTTCATGAAAGAGAGCCAAGGATGTCTCAACTTCAGACAAAATTGATCAAATGTAGGAATGATATCAAACTGAGCATCTAAGCATTTAGTGGCAACATCAATAGGAAATGTTATAGAACCAATAGCAGGACAAGAGAAGCCATCAAAAACTTTAACTATCACATCAATATCATCATATATCACTTGATGCAATTGCAAAGTATAAAGAAATTATTCAGTTATCACATTAACCATGCAAGAAGGATCAATAAGGACTCCTCTAGTGGGTATACCTTTGACTTTTTGGCTTATGTATAATGGGCCATCAGGTGCCTTAATGGTCTCACTAGGATAAAATATTACACACAAATCCTTAGGAGGTTCTTGTTGACCTACAAGGTTCACCACATTATTAGATTCAAGGCCAACATCATTGGGAGAGAAAGCAAGATGATCAATTTCAATCAGATTAGTGGAATGGGATGGTAAAGGATCTATGGAAATTTGAAGGTTCTGATTAGGAGGAGATACAGATTTGTTTCCTTTTTCATTCACACCTACCATAGATATAGTGTTGTTATCAATCAATTCTTGAATCTTAATTCTTAATGAAAAACACTTTTCAGTATCATGACTAGGCTAGCGATGATATTGACAAAAAGATTTAGCATCAAAGTAAGGGGAAGTTGTTTTAGATGGATCAATTGGTTTGATTTGGGGAAGTTTTAACACATTCTTTTATATTAACTAAACATAATGATATACAATTATTCATTCAAAGGAGTAAAATCTTTTTCTCTATTAAAGAATTTAGACAAAGGAGGTGCACCTATAGCACCTACAAGTTGACTTTTGTTGATGTTGTCATTGAATTTGATGAATCCTTTGTTTGGTTTGAACTTTGCAAATGGTTGTTGAGCACTATCACCCTCATCACTCAAAGCCATGGAAGGATATGATTATTCCAATTGACTCACAGTCAGTTGATAATTTTGAAGTACTGTGCACAACTGCAGAAAGGAAGTAAACTTAGTTAAAAGAAGTTTATCCCTAATGTATTTTTGTAAATTAGCAATAAAAATCTTTTGAATGTCTTGATGAGGCATAGGAAAAGAAATCTAAGAATACAAATACTTATATCTACCAATAAAACCAGTCACTTTTTCTTTAACACCTTGTTTATAATGCATCAAATCAGTTAAAGTAACTTTAGGGCCAATGCTATTGTGAAATTTTTGAATAAAAGCATTAGCTAGCTATTGAAAAGAAGTAATAGAATAAGGAGGAAAATAACAATACCTTTGAAAAGCTCTATCCCTTAATGTTCTAGTAAACAATTTTTCTAACAACCTTTGATCATGAGCAAAGTCACTACACAAAGTTTGGAATGCTTTAACATGAGTTAAAGGATCACCTTTTCCATTATAAAGTTCCAATTGAGGGACTTATACATATTTAGGCAGGACGACTCTAACAATGTCATGAGATAACGGGCTCGCTATATCAAATGTGGGCACATTATACTTTGATTGATTCATAGAAGCTATTTGTTGTTGTAAGGAAGATACTATTTGGGAAAGACTATTGATTGTAGCTTCGGTAGAAGGATTGAAATTAGAAATGTTGGAGTGAGAGGGTGGAGTAATATTATTTAATGAAGGAAGAGATTGAGAATAAGGAGGTGGAACAATATGATAAGTGGGTAATGGAGAAGATTGGGTAGCACATAGAAGACTCATGGGAGGAATGAAGGAATTGTGATTAAAAGAGTTGCCCCCTTGACTAATATTTATAGGTGGTGAATGTGATTGGGTAACAAGGGGAACACTCATGGTAGGAGGAATGAAAGAAGAGGTATTTCCCCCATGAATAACATTTTTAAGCATGACATTATGTGTAGAAGTAGCCATGATGTTTGATGTGAAGGTAGGAATACTAGTCATAGAAGTTGTTAAAGGAATATAATGATTAACTTGACTAGGAGGTTGTGTATAACCTAGGTTTTCAGCACAACTCTTCATAGGTATGATATTAGAATCAACAATATGCGAAATACCACGCAAGATATCAACACCATGTTTATCACTTTGAATCATTCTTTTTAATCCTTCAATAAATCAGAGAGCTTCACTTTCCAGGTATTCTTGACTCATCTTCATTGAAAAAGCTAGCTAAATTAGGCTCCATTTCCTTGATAATTAAACCTTGGGCAGCCTTAATTCTACAACTCCTTCTAACGGGGATACTATAGGTAAGACTCATACACTAGGGAAAAGAAATTGGAAAGAATAATGCAATCTTCTAGGAATTTGAAATTTAAAATTAGGGCTTTGGTTAAATAACCTCTTAATTTTGAAATTTTGAAAGGAGGGAGAATGAAAATTAAAATTAGGGTTGTCCAAACTTAACCTCTTAATAAAATTTTTGAGATTTTGGAATGTTGAAAAATTGAAGAAATCAATTTAATTTTAAAAATTAGGGTATGTGTAATGAACCACTTAATTTTAAAATTTAAATTGACAATGGAAATGTTGAAATTAAGATTTGTTTTTGACCTTAGGGTGACCTAAAATCAATAAATTTCACAAATCTTTGGAATTGCGAAGTAAAATACAGTCAAAACAAGCTCTCAAAATTTGAGCAGAAAAATTCGGGACCAAGTTGATAGCGACTTCTTCAAACACACGGTCCAACCAACTTTTTTCCAAATTTTAGGGGAAGAAAGATATTGTTATTTTAATGTGATTTCCGGAAGGATATGGAAATTGGAGATGTTGAGATATGCAAAATTAAGCCTTGAAGGTCGAAATAGGACACACGTAGAATGTTTGTTAAAAGGTTTAATTGGAAGGACAACAAAAATGGCACACTTAAGGGCCAACTTTTATGATGTTTAAAAGGACAAGAAGAGGGTTTATATTTGATTGAACCAATTAAATTCTTAAAGGAAAATTTGAAATTGCACAAGGTTAATTTAATTTTAAAAATTAGGGTTTGTTGCATAAATCGCTTAATGTTAAAAAAATTAATTTGAAATTTTGAATGTTGCAAGGAGGGAAAATGAATTTTGAAAGTAAAACCTATACTCAAATTTGAAAATTAATTCAAGGTTGACATAATCAACAAGGTGAATTTTAAAATTAAATATTAGGGTTTTATGATTTAACCACTTAAATTTTTTTTTTTAAAAAAATTGAAAGTGTAAATGAAAAATTGAATTGCAAAATTGAAAAGTTCTCAAATTTGAAAACAAAAATTAGGGTTTTTGTGAATTTATCCTCTAAATTTTTGAAAATTGCAAATAAATTAAGCTTGTAATTGAAAATTTGTATTTTAAATTGCATGCACTCAAATTTGAAAACAAAAATTAGAAGCAAGTATAAGACACGTCGCATTCACCAAAATGTAAAGTTGAAAATTGGGAACCTTAGACAAATTCGCCACTTGGAAGTGGGGGGAATTTAACTAAGGTTCAATTTTCACTTGGGGAGACTTTACATTCAAAAGAGGGGGATGATCCTACTAGATCCAATCCCAAAGGATGCAAGGATTAAATAGTAATTAGATCGGTTATGATTAAAATGAAATTGACCCTCTTTTGTAAGTTGATGAGTTGATTTAGGAGTAAATGTTGGAAAGGGAGACAAAGTATGTGAAAACAGTGAGCTAGAGATTTGGGATTTAGCTGTGCACTTGGATCTAAGAAGTTTGAGATAATTTGGAGTTGTCTTGTGAAATCTGAAAAGTTGTAGGGACCGTGTGTCCAGACAAGGGCACCCTCCTATCGGTCCTCTGAACTTTCTGTGCATCGAAAAGGGTTTTTCCATCTCTGCCCAAAAGTACAATTGCGTACCTTTTTCTTGCACACAAAAAGAAAGGGAAATGGGTTGGGAATAGGGATTTGTCTTCATATCAAACCCTAGTTTTGGAATTAACCAAGTGGTTGAAATAATCTAAATGAAAGGACTGAAAGTAGAAATCCTCCTCTTTGAGGGGATGTTGAATTGACTAAAATTGAAATTCTTATACCTCATTGGAAGTTTTTCTTGCCTCCACATGGAATTAGGGTTTCATGAAATAGAATGTTGATCTCTTCTTCAATGCTTGAAATCTTGTCTCTATTGCTTCTCCATATCTTGAAGGAAGACTGAAAAATGCTCAATTTCTCTTAAATTCTTGAATGCTTGATCTCTTGAATGCTCAGATGCATGATTGAATTTCCTGATCATGTGTGTTTTTGGAATGATAGGGGAAATCCCTCTTATATACTTGCCAGTTGAATTAATTGATTGATTTTCTGACTTAGGCCGACATAGGGGGGATTTTCCCACTCTAATTTGAGATAGGACAAAGGGAGGGACCCCAAAATAGGTCCCAAATAGGGGATCCTAGGGCACCACGCCCTAGTCTTTCTCTATTTTGGAGCAGGATCCAGGTGGCTTTGAGGTGCAAGGTTGAGAAAAATGTGGGGTTTGACTTGTATTGAGCATATTTAGGTCTCCGATCAGGCCGAGGGGTGCAAACACTAAGGCACATACCCAAATGCAGTTGAAAATTGCAAGGGGTGCAATTTTAGGATGTTACATGTCATATAATTGAAGCAATTTAAATATATTGAGTAATAGTTGACTATAAATATTGTGATTATGGAAAAATAGTAAAAAAATAGAATTGATCAAACTCGACATCATGAGAAGTAACATGTATGGTGAAAAAATACAATAAATATATGGTAATAAGTATTTAAAGTTGTTGTATAGGATAACTTGATAGTAAGGGACAACATGAGTCTCATATAGAATTTCCTATGCCAAATGTATGATGGGTAATGCCTATGCATATTGAGCTATATGACCAGAAGAGTTTGCAAGGGTGATGAGGTATATGGTAGATGAAAATAGGGTAGTGAAAGGTTATACAGATGAACAAGTTGGACGTCATAAGGTTGTACCATAGGAATATAAATAAAAAATACAATTCGTGTCCCATTGACCAACTTATTAACATAAATGAATTTAACTAATTTTAACTAAAATTCAATTTTGATCAAACATTTATTCTTGTTGGATTCATTCTAGCTAAACTAGATTTAGGTTAAAAATATTTCAATTGGAAGTGTTCACTACATGCATATGGAACATTACTTTAGGCTCAATTTACCAAAAAAACAAAATTATTTGAAAAACTTGATATTCTCACAATTTCCACATATGTGAATAATATTTTTATAATAAAATACCTTTTTTTATCAATTTATCAGTGTAGTTTTAAATTTTTTATTTAAGTAATGTTTATATTTTATTTTTTAGTTTTACTCAAATTAGGTCATCAACACTAAAATATAAGATTGATTGTCTTCTCAAGAAAAAATAATAAAGTTTATTAAAAAATTTGGAAAAAAATAATATGCACTAGAACATAGATTCCATGTCGAGATTATATGTATTTTATTTTAGATAAATAATTATGACACAAAGTTTTGTTGTGTGAAAAAAATTATAATTTTAGTACACAACTTTCAAATAAAATTTAAATATATATTATCAAAATGAGAAAAAAAAAAACTAATTTTTTTAGTTATTAATAAAAAATGAAAGAAAAATAAATAAATTTACTATATAAAAATTTATGAACTTCACTTAACATCATTTTTTAGTATTTTAATAAGAATTGAATTATAGTGCTTTTTATTAATTTAAGTAGTAAATTAGGGTGCCAACCCTTTACAATCAAAAGCCCCACAAGCAAAGAAACACAGGCCAAATATATCATATTTGAAATTTAGATATTCTTTTGATATGATTTAAATTAAAGCAATGATTTAAGAAGATTATTTTAGTTAAAGAATTTAATGTATAAAGTAATTGAACAATTTTTTATTTTTAATATAACATTCATAATTATTATTAATGAATCTTTGAGATTTTTATTTTAATTGAGAGTTTTTGAATTTAATGTCTATACAATATTTTTTCTTCACATTTACTAAAAATTGTAAATTAGAGTCTAGATGAAAACCAAGATGTCATTATAACATGAATAAGGACACATTTATTTAAAAGGGAAAAAAATTGTTTGGATCAAACTCCTAGCTTGTTGCTTGAAATTTGAAATTCACTTATATACTCATTTAAAAATTTAAATGAGAAATATATAAGGAGATTATTGAAAAATAGAAAATTTTTGTTGAAGTTATTTCATTTTGGTCCATTATTTGAAGTTTAATATTCATATGTACTTTGGAAATCTTAGGTCATGAAATAAATAATTTGGATTGGTCATGCTCAACTTTGTATTATCCAATTTAGTTTTGAATGGTTTTAAAGTTTGAAATACAAACATGTAGATAAAATAGATTTTCAAAAATATTCATAATTTTTTTCAAGGTTGCCATTTAGATAACTTGATAAATTTTTAGGATTATTTACCCATTTTTTATAAGCATTGGCCCCCATTACTCCTAATATTTTTAGTAAATGAAGGAATTTTTGATAAAGTGGAATTTACTTTAATTATTCATTTCCTTGACTAATTTAGCAATGATATGATCCTTAAAGACTATATTGGTAATAGTAAGGTTTAATACCATGCTCTATGTAATTGTTTAATAATATTTAATGTGTCCAATACTCATATAACGTATGGCTCAAATAATTTTGCATTGAACACTTGATCCAACCTAAAGTAGGATGACAAGTACTAAGTTTAAATGTATTAACACCCACCTTCTTGTTAATTTGGTATATGCACCATATGTCAAATGTTTGGTATATGCACCATATGTCATATGGTAAATCCTTCACTTCTAGATTTTCAGCCATACCTTGTTTACCACCTATAAATAATGAGGGACTTGAGGTTGATAATGTTTTAACTTTGTCTAAGAAAAACCACAATATTGATCATGATAAAAAGTGAAGTCTTAAGTGCCCATTCCATATAACAACATTGACAATAACAATGATTACCTCATATGGGGGCATTATTAGGTAGAAGTGGCATAGGACCATCTATTTTATCTTCCATCTTCTAACTTTAGATGAATGAATTATGTTAGCTAAGTGCACCAGACCTTCATAAATTTTAATATTTATATTATAATTTTTATTTTTAAGAGTGTCTCTAAATGGTGAGAATATAAGAGTTATCTTGGAAGCTAAGATAATAATCACCATGGTCATATCCAATGCCTCCATGTTTATTTCATTAGGGAGGTGTTTGTAAAATGGGTGTTCATCTTACATAATGTTGATAATATAAAATTAATATCTATTTGTGGTGCATCTTAAAAATTTAAGGATCCATGTACACCGAGTTATATATTCTTGGAGATATTTTATATATTTTTTGTAATACTAGGACAAGTATTTAATATTGGTTGCCCATTAGAAAAAAAATGGTTTCAAAAAGTGAGCACGAGGGACATAGTTTTGTAAGCTCATAGTTTTAGAGGTACATGGTTAACATAATATCACTTGGTGGTTTTATGAAAGGTTGTTTTATAAAAGAAAATACATAAATAGTTGTTGACATTGGCTATCATGATCTTTCTAAAGCATATTGGCTAAGGTTGATTGAGTATCTCTTGTAAGTTTCAAATATAAGAAGAATAATCATGGTTTGAGATGTATGGTTATATTATTCACATTTACTTGTTCACATGAATTGCAATTAGGCATCTTGATGTTTCTTAATACTTGCACTTTGCAAGTGTGTTGTAATATTTATTCATGAGATAATACATTGATTGTTAGTAGTTTTGAAGGCTAGGTTCTTCCCTTTAAGGGTTCTTTAAGAGTTTTTCAAGGTACATCTTATGCCATCTTAATGGTATGTTTGTCTATCTTTTGTATTATAAATTTTGATTACTTGTTGACATATTTTTCTTTCTTGGGACTTTGTGGAAATAATTATTATTGTTATAAATATCTTTTTATTTGGTATGAATGCTTGAATTTTGAGTTAGACAATATCTCCCTAGTATTGTTCAACGTTGGCATGAATGTTTAGTTGAATCTATAACTTGGTGTAGGAAATTTATAAATGTAAATTTTTAATATTAAAAGTGTGTTCAAGTAGACTTGGGTTGTTGTAGATATATATTGGTATAAGTTGAATGATTTTCTTTCTGGGTTCTTTTTGTGATGGTTTTGGATGCGATATTTTTCTAAAGACCTATTTTAAAAAAGTAGACCTCACCATTGTTTCTAGAAGGTCAAAAAATATATGCCTCCATATAAGACAACCATTTTTGGAGTATAAATATTTTAAATCATTTTAGAGTTTGAAAGGAATTTTTATAATAATTTATTCATACAAAATTCTATATGGCCATATGGGTGGTAGTCATAGTTGATAGACAACAACTTATAACTACTCAAAAAGGACAAAAAAATAAATACATAGTCAAATACAACCATTTTAGTATAACATAATAAATGTATTTTATGCTAACTAAATCATCTCCCAAAAGAAAAATCAGCTTCTGGATGCCAAGGAAAATAAGTAATCAAATATCCATGAGATTAAAAATTTCCAAGCCTGTCATATCATTATAGTTGAAGGAGGACCATTGATATAACACTTCATATGAGCAACTAAAACATCTTGATCATACATTAGTCATTTCACAACTTGTGAGCATTTCATGACAATATATGGATGCAAATTTAGAGTGGTTGGTTCAACTTGTAGTAGAAAGTGTTGAACAAACCAAAATACCGAGAGGGGGGAGGGGAGGGTGAATTGATATTCCTCTAGAATTTAAAATTGAAACAAATAATATTTTGATGATCTGAAACTTAACTTGAACTTAATTATCCTTGACATGAAATGAAAGATAGAAATGAAGTCCACAACATAACACAGCCACACAAAAGACACCAAAGTTTTTTTTACATGGAAAACCCAATATGGGAAAAACCACAAAGAGGGTTAACTCTAAAGATAATATAGCTAGTTATACTAGGTTACAAAAATAGGCTCATTGCCTAGAGGGCTCACTGCTCAAATAAAATCGACTTACTACCAAAAGGAGTGAATTGAGAAAAATTGCATCTACACATGCATGAAATAGGTTCCTGTTAAAGCTCTAACAATACAATAATTTCTTGCAACCAATCTAGTTAAGAACCTCTGCAAAATACTTCACCAAATCACTACACCAATCTACTTATATTGAACCAAATCTCTGACTCTTTCGCTTATCACTTCTATCCTTCTCTCATGCTCACTTTCTCTTTCACAACATATTTCATACACACCACATATGCATACATACACCCTCAAAAGAATCTCTCTCTCTCTCTCTCTCTCTCCATATATATGTATAAATTTGGAAATATACATCAAGTCTGCCTCTAAAATACTTCTCAAAAGAACATTTTAATGATTAGGATACACACTACAAGAACCAAAGCAAAGTACCAATATAAGTCTTCAAATTTGGCCAATCTAGAAATGAACACATCCTCAAAGTACCAAAACAACATGCTACCATAATGCCATAAATACTGAAGCACAAAATGGAACTCCCGAATAATAGCTAAGACCAAAAATTCTGAGGCACAATAATCACTATCCAAGTCAGCATTACATGATTCAAAATGTGAAAACCTTTAACCACCAAATGAATATTACTAGAAATAATAGAAATTGGGGAAAATCGGAGCATAAGAATCCACTCATCACAACATATCTTAACATATAACTGAAGCATGACATTTGGAGAACAACTTTTAGAGCACAAGACCAAATGCCACAACCAACACCAAAAGCTCTCACATCTAGATACTCATGTCCTCATAATTCCAGAGCCATAATCATATAAAAAACTATAACAACAACATTTTTTCACACATACCTATCTTCCACTATTCTGTACACAACAATCTTATATCACACACCAATTTTATATAACACACCAATTCAAACCAATCTCCCCCTTTGTCATTGATGGAAAATCACTTCAAAAGGAGTCAAAATATTTGTCATAAAAACTCCCCCTTAGATAGAGCTTCCAAAAACCAAATATTCTCCAAATTTCCCCCCCTTTGACATCAAGGACAAAGGTGGGAAAAAAACATAATTGCATTACAAAAATACCTCATTTTCACTTTTCAAATATGCTCTTATATTTTTCATTCAAATGGATACTCAATCTCAAACTATCATTCTGCACAATTACATCAACTACATCTAATAACGAACTGGGAACAAAGAAGTTTCTCTCACACTTCTCAACTTCAAAGAGAATACCAAAAAGATGCTCTAATCAGGCTTTAACAATCTCTTTTACTTTCAATAAAATACTTACTCTAGTGTAAAATTAGTGTCAATGTAATGATAATCATCAATTACACAACATCCAATGAAGTATTACATGGAAGAGCAAAAACAAATAAAACAATAAAACCACTCCCTCAAATCACCTCATTGCTCTCTATTCTTGAGGACCTTGCATACTTATATGATGACTCTCAGATGCATGATATTGCAAGATGACAACTCAAGAAATGGGAATGATATGCAATGTAATTCTAAACTATAATGAAAAAAGCAAGGAAAGCCATTACACTAGATGGAAAATAGTACTATGATAAGCTAATTATGATGCAAAATTGAATGTGTTGCTAAAGATGATACTAGGATTTCTAATAATGCTACGAATGGTCAAGATGCTAAGGCACCTCTCATGGCTGAAAAGAGGGTCATTTATAGATTTTTCAAGGCTAAGGCTGAGGTGGCATGAATCAACTATCAAAAATTGATCTAGAGATATTGACGATTGAGAGTGAAGAAGTTAGAGAAGAGGTTGAAGGAGAGAACACATGTCATTGTTGGAGAGACAAGTGTCAATAAATGTCCACCAAGTGCCAAGAAAGAGGCAAGTGGCAAAGGGAGAAGGGACAAGTGGCAAAGGTGTCATGTGTCCACAAGGGAAAGTGAACAACCCACAAGAGGTTAGGATGACAAGGTTAGAAAGGATAGGGTTGGTTAACCCATGGTTAGGCTAGGGGTTGGTTAGAAGAAAGTTAGGTTAGGAGATGGTTAAGAGTTAGGACACATGTGTCCAATTTGAATTAAAAATTGAAATTTAATGGTATGAAATAATTAAATAAACAAATTCATTAAATTTATTTATTTAATTAAGAAATAGAAGAAATGAATTAAGGTGGGATGAATTAGGAAAATGAACTATATAAATAAATTATTAAATATTTTTATATAGTAGAAGAATAAAGACTTTAATTAATTAAATAACTTCGTATTTAATTAAATTATCTCCAGACCAAATTTTAGTGTATACATTTTCCCCCTCTTTGAATTGATGTGTGACAATGCATCGGTTCAAAGAAAAATTTGATCGATGCCCCAAATGTCTCAGATACTGATAAAAATGTCGATATTTTGCCTCAGACTTTGATGATTGCGTGAAAATGTGTGTATGCTCCCTTGGGAGTTGAATCAGAGGATTTATTATTTTTTCGATGATTTTTGGGATTTTTATGATTTTTGTGAAATTTTTGAAATTTTTTATTTTGCTAAATTTTCAAATTTTCAATTTTTTCCAATTGATTCATCTCCTGATAGAGGGAAGAAAATTAAATGGCTTTGCAAAATCAATTAATTTGGAAAATAATGCCACTTAATTCACTTTTTCATTTACCTTTTAAAAGGGGTAAAGTTAAAATCATTTACCATTTACCTCACTAGCATTTTGAAAAATTGAGATTTTGGAGCTTTGACACAACATGGTGATCCCTTGGTGAAACCATCAATTTGAGCATGTGCAATGATATCAGTGACCTTCAGAGTATGGTCCTCTAGTATGTAAATCAAGAAACCCTCTTCTTGTATGATTTTTCTGATTCTCTAGTAGATTTTTTAGACTTTTCTATGCATTTTTATCGATTCAGCTTTTTAAAGCTCCATTTTAGCATTTTAGGTCAGGATTTTAGTGTTTTAGATTGGTTTAGCACCCTTGGTCTATGATTTAGCGCTCTATATTCTAGTTGTAGCGTTTTTGGTATTTTACCGTTTCATGTCTATCATTTAGTGTTTCAGAGCATTGTTTTGGCATTTTTGGTGATTTTGCGCTTTAGGTTATAGGTTTAGCACTTTCAATCTCCCTTTTAGTGCTATCAATTACTGTGATGTTTTAAGAAAATGTTTTAGCACTATCAATCCACAGATTAGCATTTTAGGTTTTTTAGCTCTCCCTACCACTTTTTTAGCATTTTAACTAGGCAGTCTAGCATTTTGATTAAAATGTGATTTTTAGTCCTCTTGTTTGATTGATTTTGATCAGTCTTGATTACCATGATGTTGATAGGTCGACAAGATAGATGATAATAACCTCATGATAAATGAGAGTCGATGATGAAAGCTCAATGAGATTGATTGGATCTCCCCTGAGCTAAGTAGATTAGGTTGATAGATTGATTTGATAGATAAATTGATAATTCAAAACTGATATTATGATTTTGATATGATAATAGGTGGAGTTAGGTGTTCTTCAGTCTTCAGAGAGATTCCCAAAGACCTGGTAGTTGATACCATGCCTTAGATAGGCATAGCTTGATCTGATAGAATGGGGGTGCATAGAAATTACACCCATGGTATGAGCTCATGTTTTAAGCATGAAGAAATGAATCTTTTACACAAAAATCCTTAAAAAGGCAAAATGATAACCATACCATGAAAATTGCAAAGTCACTAGGTGCTTGAAAGGAATAAAGCCTCCAAAGGCTAGAATACTAAAGAATACACCAAGTCCACAACTGTTTGAGCACTGGACTGCTTTCATCAATAGATTTTTGTTGTAGAGTCACTAGGTATATAGGATGCTTTCTCCAAAGGCTAAATTTGTTGATGGACACACCAACCATCAACAAAATGGTAAGAAGCTTGAACCAAATCTGGTTCAATCTATCCCATCAGGTGTGCCAAAAACTATTGTCACAAAAGTTCACCCGCTTGATGAGCAATCTTGGTCATCAACCTTATGAAACATTGAATCAACCTCCAAGTGTGGGACTTGTAGAAGTGAGGTTGAATCTCCAGAGAAGGTCGACTTCCTCTTCAATTTGATGCAAGTGTTGGACTAACCCAACATTGAAATATCTATTTTGTTGGTCTAACAGGGAAAAGGGAGAAAGAGGGATGATTTAAAGAAGGGAAAAGGTTCATATCTAGATTGAAACTATGATCTCCCTACCTATAAATACACAAAACATCAATAGAGCTACCCAAGATATACACAAAATTATATTCTTATTGATCATCCAAGTGTGAGTGGAGGTTATAATTCTTACAAGATGAAAAGAGGAACCAAGATAGTTCACAAATGACACTTGAAGGGGGATTAACACAATCACCTACAACTCAAATAAACAAGTAGGATGCATTCGAATAATAAGGTAGAAATAGTACACAAATTGAAAGAACCGAAGCAAGGTAAGACAAGCAAATCTATTGATATGAAGGCAAGGCAAACTTTATAGTTGTAGAAGAAAAAACATGAATTCTGCAAGAGAAAAGGAAAGAAGATCCTTTGGAAATCTACAAAAATTGCCTTTATAATTGAGACATAACTCAAAATTGAACCACAACTGAAACCCTAACCTTAACCAGGGTTAGGTTACAAAATATCTACAAGAGGAAAGATTAGGTCAATAGGAAAGATATGATGGCATGAAAAATCTCCTCTGTGAGTGGTCCTTCATCTCTAAAAGAGGCAAAAAGTTTGTAGGAGAAGACATCTTTGCAATAGATGCATCATGGAGGCATGACAAAGGCAAGAACATCTTCAAAATGCATTGAAGAGGCATGGGGTGGGGTCTGAGATTGGCCTCAAGGTCACTTCTGGAGTGAATGGCAAAAAATTCGAGAGCTAGAAGCAAAAATGATTCGATTTCAGGTGATGACTGAGCAAAAAACATCCTCGACCATCAGGTCAGCAACCACCCACCTACAAACATTTGAATTTCAATGGTCACTGTAAAATTGAATGTCTGATGTTGATCAAGAGATCTCATGCACAAATGGACGTGTGAGATCTTACCATGTAAGTGCTCAGAAAACCTAACACACCATTAAGTCATATCCATTAGATGCAGTTCAAGTGATGATCAACAGTGGAGAAAGGTCGAGCCCACCACATCTCCTATTTTGTCAAGAGCAGGCATTTCGACATGACCCAAAAGAGCATTCAATGACATGAAAAGTTAGGCCAAAAAGGTCTTGTCACTTGGGGTCCACCACATCTGTGTCATCTATTGATGTGTCACCATTATTTACTTACTACATAGAATGGTGTGGAGCACCTTTGTATTGTATTTTTGTTACCCTGCACAACTAAACTACACCCACAAAAATCCTTGCAGGATAGCGGGGACTAACTTCCTCTTTGTTTCTCTTATCCTATGAGCCCCCCTTGACTTCTTGGAATGGCCTATGGGATGGCGGGATGCCTATCTACCCTTAGCTTTGTTGCTTACCCTGCAGGGCACCTTTCTTCTATTGTATTCCTTCACAAGGTGGTGGGGAGAGACCAAGTCTCATCTCCTGCTATCTCGTGCCATTGTTTTCCTTTCCTCCCTATAGCCAAATTGCCTCCTTGAAAACTGCCACAGGATGGCGAGGAAGCCCATCATGCCTTGTTGCTCTTACCCCGCAAGCTACCCTTAGGAACAATGAAATGCTTGCGGGGTGGCGGGGGAGACTTCCTTTTTGCTTAGAGAATTCCTTTCGATAAGACCCAAAAGGAATATTTCATTGAGAGAATCTTGCCCAAAAAGGTCAGTTCACCTCCAACCGGTGGAAAGAAAAGTGGAAATTGGCCTGCCAATGACAAGGAACCCTCCAGCTGGTTAAAACTTAAGTGAGTTGACCGGCCGACCCAATCAACTCAAAAATAGAATTGGAGCTGAAAATGAAAAGACTCCTCTGCTACTGGTAATATAGTGTGCATAACACATAGGTTATCTAGGCATGCATAACACGCAGGTTATGCAAATACTTTGGATTTTTTATAGATTGGATCTATAGCTAAGTTGACTGAAAAAAGGTCAATAGTTAGCAACTATAATCTTTTGGAAACTAAATTATGACAAGAATGTTGTTTTTCCTTCTGTAAAAGTTAGCAAAAAGCATAAAAAGGTAATGAGCATTGTCATCATAGCTATTGTCATTATCTTGGGAAATCTAAAGAATTTAAGGAATTTGTTTAAGAATAATTCGATAAGGCTCAAATAAATCTTTCTATGGATATTACTCTCTTTCTTGGTGATAATGTAGTGCCTTAGCACTCTTCTCACCCTTCATGTTGCTATGTTGGCATTTGCATGAAGATTGCATTAATGATTTGTTATATTGTCATTGATGTCAAATAACTGGTAATGATGTTGTTGTAACTGGTAGGTTAGTTTGTGGAGTGAACCGGTATTGCTAAGTATTGAAGAGTTGAACTGGTAAACGCTACCTGTTATTTTGATAAACCCTAACCGATTAAGTTTGGTGAATTGATATATTGGTTTATGATTTGATGATGAGTGGTAATGATTATGACACGCATGCATATTGTATGAAGAGAGTTTCAAAGTGATTTTGGCATGTTGAGGTAATGGTTTTTTGTCTTGGGAATGAGCAAGTATACTGCATATAATGCAAAGCGCATGATGAGTTACTAAGTTCGATGAAGCAGTGGTCAAGGAGTGGTCGAGGCTTTCTTGAATGATGTGTAGAGATTGTTATGTAATCTAATGATCACACTTGAACTGACTTGTTTGTAATATCTATGAGAATTAGGTTTTTGTTTTGTTATCAACCTAGTTAATTTGTTTATAAGGTCGATGAGTTGTTTTAGTTTGAGTGTGTTGGAAAAGTTGAATTGAGTGTGTGGTTTCCAAACCAGATGTTGTATCTACAGTTTGAGTAAAGGTAGATAAGAGCATGAAAAAGATCTTAACAAGCAAGTGAAGTGCTATTCAAACAGATCAGCAAACTCCTATTGTTTTTTAACAATTACAAGAGTTAAATCCCCTAACCGGGTAAGCTCTAACAAGCTTGGTGTTATTCAAATCCTCTAACAAGGTGATCCATTAGCTTGGATTCTAAATCCTTTACAAAGGTTACTCTTTACATGGTATGGTTTCTAACAAGGCATTATAGTCAATCCCTTAACTGGGTGGTTCCTAATAGGACTAGTTCTTAATAGGACATTTTGTAAAAGCTTTAACATGCTTGGCTCCTAACAGGTTGAACTTCAAAAGAGTTTAGATAGTTATCTTGTGAGTCTCATCTCACCGTGGTTTTTCCCATTTTCTTTTCCTTGTCAAAAATATTGTGTCAAGTGGTGAATGTTTCATTATGGTTGATTTGCTTAACTACTTATTCCACTTTGATAAGTCATTATAACCGACAGCAAGATGAAGTTTTACTTATATCAGTAAAAGTATTTGGATGTTTGTAAGTTACAAATTGATTACTGTTATCTGTTGTAACATTCAACCGGTTTAGCTTGAAAGTTTTTATCTTGACAAAGATATCGCATTGATAGTTCTAAGTTTACTTTGAGAGATTAATTTTGAGATTGGTGAAGTTTTATTGGTTTTTCTATCTACTGATTCACCCCCCCTCTTAGTACTTGACCGGATCCTTGTTCTTTCATCATACCATCAATTGGTATCAGAGATTCTCAGGTCCTCTAAGGTCTAATCCTAAAAACTTGAGGTAAAGATCTTGAAGATCATGATGAAGAAGGAAGATCCAAAGTTTAATAGAGAGAACTATAGGATATGGAGTGACATAATGAAAATTTATATCAAGAATCTTGGAAATCAATACTGGGAACATGTTAAACTCAATATGTTGCAGCTACTGGGATTATGATTGATAATCAGAAAAAAAGAGAAACAAAAAAATAGTCAAGCACTGGAGGCTATTATCAGTTCTTTATCTAATGCTAAATATGTTGATGTTCATGGTCTGGAGACTGCACATGAGGTATGGAAGAAACTTGAAGAGATTTATAAAGGTGATGAACATGTGAAGATTGCCAAGGAAGAGAGTCTAAGAGGGAAGTTTGATGACATGCGGATGGCTGAAGGTGAGAATATCCAATAGTATGATGCCATAGTAGTTAGTAAGGTATTGAGAACCCATCTATCGGTCTATGCTATCCGAGTTGCAGCAATTCAGGAGTTAAAATCTATTGACAAAACCAAGGTAACCCTTGACTCCATCATTGGTAAGCTTACTGCTTTTGAATTAAATGGTTATGATGGTAGTATTCAGAAATCCAAATCAACATTTAGAGCTTCTCTTTCTAACCCATCTATGAGAAAAAGTAGAGATGTCAGTCATAGTTATGAATCTAGATCCAACAAAGAATTTGATGATGAAGACAGTTTAGTTGAGCTTGAAGCTTTGTTGGCCAAGCGGTTGCCCAGAGGTACCGAAAAATATAGAGGTAAATTACATTTGAAATGTTTTGCATGCAACAAGATTGGACACATAGCTGCTAACTGTCCTAATGGTGATAATGAGCACAAGCGAGACAAGTTCAAGAAGTACAAGGGAAAAGGAAAGAGAGACTGTCTTATTGCAGTTGATGGTGGTATCACTAATGAGGAATCTGATGGTGATGCTAATGAAGATATTGTGTTTGTAGCTATTAAAGAAGAATCATCTGATCAAAAAGCTTTAGTTTCATGAATGGATAATTTTGATGATTGGATCATTGATAGTGGTTGTTCACATCACATGACCGGTGACCAGAGCAAATTTCTTTCTTTGAAGGAATTTGATGACAAAGTTGTAAGTTTTGGTAATGAGTCACCCTGCATGGTTAAAGGTAAGGGAACTATTTCTCTTAATGGAAAGAGCAGTGTAGATGATGTCTATTGGGTTGAAGGTCTTAAGCACAATCTATTGAGTGCTTCCCAACTCAATGACAAAGGATATCCATTGGAGTTTAAAAATAGCATGTGCAAAATCCATGGGAGCAAAGGTGAACTGATTGCAACCATAAAGAAGACTAAAGGTAACCCGTTTCACCTGAATCCTAAAGTCAGCAACTATTTAATTGCTAAAATAGATGAAAGTTGGCTTTGGCATAGGAGATTTTGTCATTTGAATTTTGATAACATTGTTAAAGTGAGTAAGTCAAAGACAGTTAGATTTTTTCCTCAATTGGACAAACTGGTCAATGCTCTTTGTAAGAAATGCCAGTTGGGAAAGATGCCATCCTCAACTTTCAAGAGCAAGTCTTTTTCAGCAAAGCATTTGTTAGATTTGGTTCATATAGACCTATGTGGACAAATAAGGACTAAAATTATTCAAGGTGATAGATATGTCATGATCTTCACTTATGATTGCTCAAGGATGATGTAGGTCACATTATTTAAGGATAAAACAAAGGTATTTGGTAAGTTCAAGGCATTCAGGGCCTTAGCTGAAAAGGAGAGTGGAAAGAAGATAAAGTGTCTGGGGACAGATCATGGTGGAGAATTCACTTTTGAGGAATTCACTAGATATTGTGAAGATAATGGTATCAAACAACAACTTTCTACAGCGAGGACACCACAATAGAATGGTATTGCAGAGAGAAAAAACCACTCAGTTGTTGAAGCTACTAGGATGATGTTGATACAAGGAGTTGTAGTGAAAACTTTTTGGAGAGAAGCTGTCAACACAACTGTCTACACAATGAACATGATTTTGGTAAAAAGAGGTAAGGACAAGACTCCTTATGAATACTAGTTGGTAGATCACCTAATGTTGGTTATTTTAAGACATTTGGTAGCAAATGTTTTATTAAGAGAGGTGACTATATTAGCAAATTTAAGACTAAAAGTGATAAAGGTATATTTCTTGGTTGTTACACCAAGAGTAAGGCCTAGTTTTAACAATAGGACACAAAGAATCATAGAGTGTTGATGTTTGAGTGGATGAGTATCTTGAAGTATCAAGGGAAACCAGTGTGGAGAAAAAGAATGAAGATCCTTGCATTTTGTTTTTGGAACAGGAACCTGTGAAACCTGAAACCAGTAAAGCAAATACTATTGTACCAATTCAACTGGAACAGATAAATTCAGAAGATGATGATGATAATGAAGATGAATATGAAGATAATAATCATTTTATTTTGAGGTATGTGAGACTCAATCACAATCCTGAACAAATTATTGGAGATAAGGATGCTGGAGTGCTAACCAGAAGAAGAATCAGAGAGAATTTTTGCATGATCTCCACTATTGAGCCTAGAACTGCTAAGGAAGCATTTGGTGATGATCATTGGGTTAAAGCTATGAAGGAGGAGATTGAAAAAATTGAGAAGAACAACACATGGACTCTAGTACCCCGACCGGTAAATAAAAATGTGATAGGCACTAAGTGGGTTTTTAGGAACAAATTGAATGAAAATGGTGTTGTAGTTCGCAACAAAGGTAGACTGGTTTACAAAGGTTATGCACAAGAAGAAGGAGAAGATTATGGTGAGACTTTTGCACCAGTGGCTAGACTGGAAGGTGTTAGAACTTTACTGGCTTTTTCAGCTCATAAAGGATTTGAAGTATATCAGATGGATGTGAAATCTACATTTTTGAATGGAATACTAGAAGAAGAAGTATACATTGAGCAGCTAGATGGTTATGCTTTAACTGACAAGAAGGACATGGTATGTAAGTTGCACAAGGCACTATATGGATTAAAGCAAGCACTGAGAGAATGGTATGAAAGGCTTCATTCACACCTGATGAAGATAGGGTTTCAGAGAACCAATGAAGACAACAACATAAATCTCAAATCTGAAGGAGATAAAATACTGGTTAGTGAAGTGTTTGTAGATGATATCATATTTGGAGGAAATTATAACATGAGCAATGACTTTGCAAATGAAATGAAAAGTGAGTTTAAAATGTCTCTAGTGGGAGAGATAAAAAATTTCATGGGTTTGCAAATACAACAAATGAAGAGTGGTATTCTCATCACACAGTTTAAGTATGTGAGGGAGGTATTAAAGACATTTGGTATGAGTGACTATAAACCAGTTGGGACACCAATGATTATAGGTTGTAAGTTATCTAAGGAAGATGAGGCCACATCTATTGATGAGAAAGAGTACAGGTCAATGATTGGAAAATTGCACTATGTTGTTCACAACAGACTGGATATAACTCATGCAGTTGGTCTAGTTGCAATATTTTAGAAGAATCCGAAGGAAACACATTGATAGCAACCAAGAGGATTTTCAGATATTTGAAAGGTACTATTGACTATGGATTATGGTATCCATATGAACTAAAATTTGATTTGAATGTGTACATAGATGAAGATTGGGCAGGTAATGTTGATGAATGGAAAAGAACAACCAATGGAGAATTTTTTTTGGGAGGAAGACTTGTTCCATAGAGTAGCAAGAAGTAGAGTTGTATTTCACTATCTACTACTGAAGCTGAGTATGTTGCAGCTTATATGAATTGTACCCAGGCTATCTAGATGAGGTGCATTTTGGAAGGTTTTAAGATGAAGTTTACAGAACCTGTAAAGATTTTATGTGACAATACCAGTGCCATAAGTATTTCAAAGAACCCTGTCTTGCATGCACGAACCAAGCACATTGAATTGAAGTATCATTTCTTGAGAGAAAAAGGGCAGAGTAAAGATGTGATCTTAGAGCATGTTTCTACCAAGGAGCAGCTTGCAGATATCTTTACTAAACCTCTGCCTAAGACTACTTTTGAGTATCTTAGAAGTAAGCTAGGTGTTGTACCCCTTCATGAGTTAAATTGAGCATGATGTAGATTACATCATTCCCTAAGCTACTTGCAAAATTTTACAGCGGGATTGGTGTAGAAGTGGAGTTATTCCACAGGGGGAGCATCAAGTTGCAGGTTGTTGATGCTGCACAATGAAGTTTTACATTGCATGTTTTAATTTCTATTTGGCATTGTTGTCAAAGGGGGAGAAGAACTATGTGATCATTGTGAGCAAAATTGTATGATTGACAAAGGAAAGATGTACAACTAGCTAGTAACTGAAGACAAATTGAAGACAAGCTGAAGACAAGGAGAGTACATGGTAAAATATAAACCAAGATTCCTATTCACAATCACAACAATCAATGGCATTGATATTTGTATTTCCATTAATGCCAAAGGGGGAGATTGTTGGCATTTGCATCAAGATTGCATTAATGATTTGTTATATTGTCATTGATGTCAATTAATTGGTAATGATGTTATTGTAACCGATAGGAAGAGGGAGTGAAAGGAAATTGTAATCAGTAGGTTAGTTTGTGGAGTGAACTGGTATTTCTAAGTATTGGAGAGTTGAACGGGTAAACCCTACTTGTTGTTTTGATAAACCCTAACCGATTAAGTTTGGTGAATTGGTTATATTAGTTTATGTTCAGATGATGAGTGGTAATGATTTTGACACATGCATATTGTACGAAGAGAGTTTCAAAGTGATTTTGGCATGTTGACGTAATGGTTTTTTGTCTTGGGAATGAGCAAGTATACTGCATATAATGCAAAGTGCGTGATGAGATACTAAGTTCTATGAAACAGTGATCAAGGAGTAGTCCAGGCTTTCTTGAATGATGTGTAGAGATTGTTATGTAATCCAATGGTCATACTTGAACCAATTTGTTTGTAATCTCTATGAGAATTAGGTTTTTGTTGTGTTACCTTCCTAGTTGATTTGTTTATAAGGTCAATGAGTTGTTTTAGTTTGAGTGTGTTTGAAAAGTTGAATTGAGTGTGTGGTTGCCTAACTAGATGTTGTATTTGTAGTTTGAGTAAAGGCAAATAGGAGCATGAAAAGGATTTGAACAACCAAGTGAATTTCTATTCAAACAAATCAACAAACTCATGTTATTTTCTAACAATTACAACAGTTAAATCCCCTAACTGGGTAAGCTCTAACAAGCTTGGTGTTATTCAAATCCTTTAAAAAGGTGATCCATTAGATTGGATTCTAAATCCTTTAAAAATGTTACTCTTCATAGGGTATTGCTTCTAACAAGGCATTATAGTCAATCCCTTAACCAGGTGGTTCCTAACATGATCAGTTCTTAACAAGACTTTTTGTAAAAGCTTTAACATGCTTGGCTCCTAATAGGGTGAACTTTAGAAGTGTTTAGATAGTTATCTTGTGAGTCTCATCTCACCATGGTTTTTCCCATTTGGGTTTCCACGTCAAAAATATTGTGTCAAGTGGTGAATTTTTTTATGGTTATGTTTCATTATGGATGATTTTCTTAACTACTTATTCCACTTTGATAAGTCATTATAACCGGTAGCAATATGAAGTTTTACTTATATCAGTAAAAGTATTTATATGTTTGTAAGTTACATGTTGATTACTATTATCTGTTGTAATAGTCAACTGGTTTAGCTTGATAGTTTTTATCTTGACAGAGATATTGCATTGATAGTTCTAAGTTTACTTTGAGAGATTGATTTTGAGATTGGTGAAGTTTTATCAGTTTTTCTATCTACTGATTCACCCCCCCTCTCAGTAGTTGATTGTATCCTTGTTCTTTCATCATACCATCATGCTCCTCACCCTATGCCACAAGTAGTTGAATTAATTGAGGACTCTTTGTCATAAGAGATGATGATTTTTCAAATTTCAAACATCTTGAGGTAGCAACATGGTTCATTTTTCCTCTATACTTGGGATCAAGGATCTTATCCATTTCTTCTTTCTCTTTATCTAAAGTATCACTATTCCCTTTAGGGCTTTCATTTTTCATGTTTAGATATCCTCTCTTTCATGAAATGGTCTATCTTTTATGATAAATCCCTCCTTGGGGGAGTTTATGATCTCTCTGTCTCTGTCTCTGTCTCTGTCTCTGTGTGTGTGTAGATTACCTCTTCTTTAGAGTTGCATTTTACATATATTAATATCTTTTCTAGCATTGGATATTTATTCATGTGAGCATATTGTGCATTTGATTATTGCTAATCTCTCCTTAGAGGTTGTGTAATTCTTCTCATCATCCTTACACTTGGGGGGCAATGATTTCTCTCCCTTTCTCTCTCTCTCTCTAGATCTCCTTTTCCTTTGTCGAGTGGTGTTTGCTTATGGTTTGATGTTGTTCTTTGTGTGAAGAATTTGTTTATTCAAGTATTCTCTCTTATCAAAGAGGTGTAAGTACTTGGCTACAACCTCTTCTTCACTTGGCAATGTATATCCTATTATAAACTTGCCCCTCACATTGGGTCAAAAGAGTGTCATCCTTCATCAAGAATCCCATTAACCTAGCAATAGGGGGAAGGCATGCATTCTTATTCTCCTTCCCTTCCTTTGGTAGAAGATATTATGTTTGTTCAAGAAATTCCTCTTCTCTTCTCCTCCAAGGATCCCCTTTAGACACGTTGCAAGATATTTCTTTTTCAACTACCTTATCCTTGCTTATAATAGTTTTCCCTCTTTATCTTGGATTTATGATATTGTTGTCTAAAGGATATCTCCCTGGTGTTGAAGGAGGGTATCATTATTTATAGCTTCCTTAAGACATCAACATAGGGATATGTTGACACCTTAAGGGGGGGGGGGGGAAGCATATTTCCCTCTTTGTACTATATTGTTCCATATTTTTGTATGTCTTAAACGGGGTGTTCATACTCGAAACTAGAGAAAAAAAACTCTTATATGAGATGCTTCACACACAAAAGAAGACACAAAATTTGATATATGTTTTAGATGAGGTGCACATTCCCAAAATTGGAGAAAATAAACTCTTACATGGGATGTCCTTGAAACCAGGAATGTATCTATCTTAAATGGGGTTACACATTCTTGAAACCAAAGAAAATAATCTCTTAAAAGAGATGTTCCCAAAACCAGAAATTTTCCCCTTGGTATTTGCATTTGCATTATGTGTCATAAACAGGTTAAAGCATGCTCAAAACCAAAGGAAACAAAATCTTATATGAGATGATATACACTTGAAACCAGACATTAATTGTACACATGCATGAGGATGAGTGAAACTAACAAAACGTTTCTAGACTATTCCTACTCTCCTCCCCAACATGGATCACCTAGAGAAACATATCTAGGGGCAAGTATCCATGTCCTTTCTCATCATTATTCTCATGGATCACATAGAAAAAAACATCTAGCATGTATCCATGTTGTCTCTTTCCTTCTTCTTATGAACTCATAGTTTTTCTATTGATATGTAGTGTCCCTCCTAGATTTGCATTTTGACTTATGCATAGACTTATTCAGACATGGGATTGATGTTTTGATGATGACTTATGACTCTATTTCTATCTCAGATGATACTGATGATGCTAGATACCTTATGTGGACATATGCTATTTGATGTTTCAAGAGGATGATTGATACATGTTAGAATATATTGATGATGGATCTATATTTGATGGTTTATATATGCTGATTATTTATGATGAATCATATTTCTTATGGGATTTTGATGATATCTTGGTTACGCTAACCCTACTCTATGATCATGATGATTGATTTGATACTATGGTCTATATGATTGTCTTCTAACTTGTCTTCGTGATTAGAGATGATGTCATATGACTCATTGCATGCACGATATGACGTTGTGATTCTCTATCACTTGCTTGATTATTTATAATGTATATATGTTGTATATGTGTCGTATTGTTTGTGGTGATGGTTGCAGGTTTGCAAGTACCAAACATCGACTCCACCTAGTTCCACAGGTCTGAGTGTGTCTTTTCCCAATGGCAAGTTGTTAGAGATGACATGTGTTTCCCTCTCATACTCTAAGCTTAGATTTTCACCTTGTTGGTTGTGTTGTGGTGAAAGTTGGTTGTTAGAGTCTTGTGTCAATGTTTGCCCCTTTGTCAGGTTGCTTGAGGTGATGTGGTTGTGTGGTTATTATTTAATTAATAATCACGTTTATATGATTTATTAATTTTTATATTAATTTATAGCATGGCTATTTATTTATTTGTTTGTTTTATTTAGTATTTAATTGATTATTTGATATTTAATTATTGTTGAGATTTTATAATTATTTAATTGAGATTAATTTATTGATTCATTTGATTTATTGCTTAATTGATTTATTGCTTAATTGATTATTTAATTATTTATTTATTGTTTAATGGTTATTTATTTATTAATAGACTTTCATTCTATATTTAATTATGATTTTTTATTCATTGGACTTCCAACCCATTTAATCTATTTATTTAATTATTATTAGGTTTGATTTATTATTTTCTTATTTGTGTCTTGTTACTATTGATAACTAGTTATATTATAAAGTTTACCTACCCCTTATTCCTATTGGTTGATTTTGAATGGGGTAAGTAAATAATATTGTTAAATAGTAATTACCTCATTTTTACACATGCTAGGTATAATATATAGTTTATTGGAATTTTCTAATTGGCCAGTGGCTTTCTATAGTTTTGAGTTTAATTTTCTATTTAATAGAGTTTTCCGTGCATTGTCAGGGTTGACATCTCTGCAAAATTTTAAATTCAAAGCTTATGGGTTTTTATTGAATTTGGTTTTGGATTGATAGAGTTGGTTGAAGATTTTGGATTGGAGTTGTTGGATTTTATTGCTCTTCATTAGTTGATATTTCCTTGGATTGCGATTTCCAGGTTGGAGCTTTGTTTCTCTCTGCAATTTATCTCGAAAAGATTGTCTGCAATGCGAATGTTGAAAGTTTGTCTAGGTAATGGTTTTGATGTTTGAGTTTTCAATTTGGTTTTGGGGAGAAATTTAAGGATGACTGGGAATGAAATTTGAAATATTATAAAATCTAGAAATGGACATTGCCGAGAATTTTTTTGTTGCATAATTCTTTTTGATCTTGAGTTTTTCTCTTCCCTATGATCTTGATGGCTTTTAGAATGCCTTGTAATGTTTTCTTATACCTTATGGTGATCTTTTACATATGTCCATGTTTTTGTGTAAGTTTGGTATGATTTTGTATATTTCTGAGTGAGTTTGTGATAGGGAGATGCATAGAAAAGATGTCAAATTCTCCTTGTATGTTCATAATGCTTTATTTATGTGTCTCCTTAGTGCTATTTAATTCTCCTACACCTTCTAGGAGTGACTTTTGGTCAGTTGGAAGTCCTTATGCAAATCTACACAAGTTTCATTGCATGTTTTGTCTGTTTTACTTGTTTTCTGCATCCTAAACCCAAAATGCCATTATGTAGCACCAAAACATTAAAGTTCAGACCCAAAATGCTAATGTTTTTCCTAGGAACACTAATTTGTTTCCCAGATGAACTGAATTGATCCAAGGGTGTAGGATTTGGTAGTTTTGTTTGGTATGAATGGTTTTCTAGATTTTGTGCATTTTCCAGAGGTATTTTTTTATTTCATTGAGTTTCTCAAAAAAATTTATGATGTTATATTGATCCTTACATGTTGGTTTTGTGATTTAGTAATTGGTTTTGAGCCTTACTATTGAGGATATTGTTCATAAGTTGAAATGCTCCAATGAGAGGAAGATTGCCTTGCTATTGAGGAGTGATTATGAAAGCTCTAGTGGGATGAGATGCCTCTATTGGCAAGTGACATTGCATGGATGTTTAGATATTGTCATTGATGGAAACTATCATTAGATATTCAATCTGTAGTTCATAATTCATTCATACCGAAAGACTTATTGAGGTCTACTAAGGTCCAATGAGATATAATAAAATATCCGGTAGTGTTTAGTGTTTTGGTTGGTGATTCAATTGTTTTGAGTATTTTGTGTTTCGGATCTTGAAGATGCATTATGGATGTGTAAATTACCTTATTCCAGGTGTGTGGCCTCTGATGATGAGTCTTATGTAAATTGGAAGATCCAGTAGACAATTTTTTCATTAGAACAATGTTCATTAGCAGTAACATGTGGATATTCATTGTGTGGTTTGTGCAGAGTAATTTTGGTGATTATTTGTGTGTTCGAGGATGTTAAGCATGCATGTGGGAAGTGTGTGGACAATTTGTTTTGGTCTACATTATTGTTTTTGGATCAGATTGAGCTAACTTGGGTAACATGTTTCATTTGCATGTTATGCATTTTTGGCCTGACATGTAAAAGATTTAATTTGATGTTGCGGATACATATGAGTGATTGATTTGATCATTTTTGGTATCAATGGTTATGTGTGATGTGTGTATGAGCAATTGTCCATAATTTCACGTGCACTAGTGGAATATTTGAGCTCTGAAATATAGCAGAATATTAGTGTAGGACAGTGTTGCAGAGAAGAGCAAGGATATGTAATTTGTACTTAACCAAAACTGTTTCTGACATTTGTAGATGTTGTTTATTAGTTTAGACATTCCAATTATTGTCTATAATCATTTCTAAGCCAGTAAACCTTCAGGGGTTGTAGCCCTTATTGTAATTTGAGCAATGAGATCTAGGCCATGTTCTTGAATGCATGTGCATTCCCCTTATGTAACATTATTATGCTTCTAACAAGGTATATTGATATTATGGGTTTCAATGCCATCGTGGTTTTTCCCTTAACTGGGTTTTCATGTAAAAATCTTGGTGTTATGTTGTTGTGGTTATTTGATTTTTGTTTCTACACTCTACATTTATTCATTTGCATTAGTGGTTGAAAGGATGGATTAAGAATGTTAAAAATTGCAAAAACATATTTCACCCCCTTCTCAGTGTTCCTTGATTCCAACAATTGGTATCAGAGCCTAGTTCCTTGAAAGAAGCCTAACAACTTGAGGAGGATCTGGGAAAGTGAACCAATGGATTCTGGTAGTCTTAGACAATAGCTTATTGTTGCACTTGAAGATCTTGATCAATCACATGCTGAGGTCTGACAAGTGAAAGAAAGCCTTAGGGATGCTGAGAACTTCATTGAATCATTGAAAGATAAGTTGAACAAGTCAAGGGAAAAGAGAAAGGAACTTATTGATAAGATGAAGGAGAAATAAAGTCAAAGCATTGATGAAGAAGCCCTGAAGGAAAAGACAAAAGAGTGTGAAAGAATTTCTAGAGCTAATACAATCTAGAAGAATGAGATGGAATCTATTGTGATGAGATTGACAAAGGAGATTGAGGAAAGGAACAAGAGTGAGGAGAAGCTTGCTTAGTCCCCGAAAGAGAAATATGAAGAATGTTGTAGACTTGAGAATGAGAATGGACAATTGAAAATTGAATTGCAAGAAGATAGATAACATGAGGAAGATCTTGGAAAGAAGGTATTTCTTAAATATAATCTTGATGTTGCAAATGAATATAAGGAGAAGTTCTTGATTAGCTCAGCCAAGCTTGATGAAATGTTTGCAAGCTAGAATAATCCAAATGATACTCAGGGTCTTGGATTTGAGAAAGGTGAAATCTCCAAATCAACATAGCAGTAGAACAATTCAAGAAGGCCTCTTGTAAGACAACCTAATGCTCATGTTTGCAATAAATTTGTTCATATGGCTACTCAATGCAGAAATAGGATGATCAATAATGGTCCATCTTTTACTCAATGTTTTAAATGTAACAACTATGCTCACAAGTTAAATAAATGCAAAAGTATGATGAATAACTTTCAAAATAGGAGAAATGTCAGATGATATGCATGTGGTATGTTCGGAAATGTTTCTAATAAGTGCAAATCAAGAAGAAATCACATGAATTCCAAACATATGTAAGGAAATGTTGTTTTCAATGCTTGCAATAAATCTGGTCACATTGCAAAGTATTGTAGAAGTAGAAATGTGAGTAGGACACGTCTGAAAGACAAGAACAAGAATGTGAAGGCATATGAGAAGTGAAAAGAAAACTTTGAAGAGATCAGAGATGAGATGAAGAAGACTTGGGTTAAGAAGAGTGATTTAGAGGTAGGAAGTGGGTCCACACCTAATTCCAATATTGGAACCTCATCTGGTAACTAAACTAAGGCATTTGACCTTGGGGGATGCAATCATGAAAATCCTTAAAACCTCCTGTTTTAGATTTGTGCCTGATTCTGACAGGTTGCAGAGGTGTAGGTGACAATCATAGATGTTTATGATGGATTTTCGAAAGAATTCGAGCACATATGAAGATCCACATAAGATTTTTGTGAAACACAGAGTATCCGAAAGTATTAGGGAAAAGTGCATTTATTACAATGAAAATTTAGGTTTGTAAGGAATAAAAATTGACTTAATCACTTCATTTGTCACTTTGCATTCAAGGTGATACTGTTTGAAGATCTTTGTGAGAAGATTATTAGGTGAGACCAAGTGCTAAACCATTTCTGAAGCAAAAAGCGAATCCAATGACAAAGATATTTATTGGTGAAACCCATTTCAGTTGAAGTTTGAAATATGAGATTGCTTAAATGGTTACATCTGGTATTGTGACTCCTTTGGCTATTGAAATTATTGAGCGTGCACAAACGAATTTCAAAAATATCCATTCATTTCTATGGAAGATGACCCTAAGAGTTCATTTTCATCGATGTCCTACAAAGTTTTGCATACTAAAGACATAAGAGTTTACACACACTATCTCATTAAGGAATTGAGAAGCTCAAAAATGTTGAATCTATACAACAATCAACTGTGTGGTAGGAGTTCGATGCTGAAACCAAAATTTCAAAGGTTGGAAGATGAGGGTTTCATGTAGTTTGTTAGATTTTTGTTGTTTTATGAATCCGAATGGATCTGGTACATATTGAGCAGAGTACATGATGAATCATATGGTTGGACAAGGTACACAAGATCACAAAGACTATTATTGAAGCTATAATAGGTCTATGTGCATCCAGAGAGATGCTATCTTTGAAGGATGTAAAGAATGTTATTGTGACAAATACAACCAGCTCAAAATTTGACAAACGGGCGATGACAATTAACGACATCCTGGAGCATGATATCAGGTTTGCATCAATGTTGATTGGCTATAAGATTTACTATTCCAATAGATAAAATTCTATTTCTGGTACTGGAATATATGTTGCCTATGAAATGATGAGGGAAAACAAGAAATATGACCTTTGTGAATTGCTCTAGAGTGATCTTATAAAGAATATAATGAAGATCAAAGAGAACAAGAAACATCCTTTCATGTAAGGTACACTATTTCTATGTTTGTTTTTCTACTTTATGAATGAGATTCCAAGAGTTGGGAAAGTGTAATGGGCCTTTGACAAGCCGATAGGTGTGCAAATTTAGGAATACCTTTACAATTCTAGTGACTCTAAGGTTCGGAATAAGTATTTATGGGGATATTTTAATAATTTCTCGTAGGAGATGCATGAGAGGGAAATAATTCCTAAGACCACTGTGGAGAAATATCAAGACATATCTATTTTATGGTAGATAGAGATCAATGTTTGATGGAAGTAGTAGAGCCCCGAATAGTATGCATTATACCTATGGGTTATGAGGTGGAAGAATAGATTTTGGAACTGTATGCACATCACCTATTGAGTAAACTAATTGACCCTAATGAGGAGAGGTTCAAAACATACAAAGAGAAGAGCTTAAAAATGCATCAATAATTCAAGAAGCTTGCTATCCAAAAGAAGGTGAGGAAGGAGGTAGATACTCTTGCAGAGAGTATGGGGATAACAAAGGAAGTAGTTTGAAAAGAAAGAGAGGAGAATATACTCTTTGAGGAGAAAACTGTTAAGGTAGAGAAGGAGACTAAACCAAAAGCATCTAAGACTAAGCCAAGGAAAACCAAAAGCATAGCTCCCTCCTTTGGTCTTGCAAAGCTAGCAAACAAGCCCAAACCATCAGTCAAGCCATCTGGTGGTGGTGAGAAAAAGAGAAAGATAGTCAGATTTGTGACTATAGATGACAAAGAAATTGAGTTAGATGAAGCTATAAAGGACGTGAAGGATAAAGCTGCTAAAGCCACCAAGGTCACTAAGGAGAAACTATTTGGTAAGAAATCCAAACCATCTGAGTTTGACGAGGCATTGAAAAAAGCTAAGCTTGAAGTTAAACCTCCCATGTCTTTGAATGATATTTTTTATGAGGTTGTGAAGAATGGTAACTTGAAGCCATTATCAGAATGGTAGGAAAATTTTGATGAATCTAGAAAAAGAGCTTTAGAAGAAGAAACTATAGAGTACTTGAATGAATATAGTAAAGCTCTAATTAAACTAATATCAATCATACCTAAGAGCTTGTATGAAATTTTGGATGCTAGGAGACAAACAACAAACAAAGAAGATGATAGATTGAAAGAATATGTATTAGTTAATTTATGCTCTTTGATTACTAAAGAGGAGATTACAAGAATTCTTAAGCTAGATAAGCATGAGTTCAGGAGTAAAACCCAAGTGAATAAAATAATGATTGGAAAATTTGATGAAGTTATTAAGGAAATAAAGAAAATTTTGAGAAATTTTTTGTTACTGAATTAGTATGACGTTAATCTACAGAAAGGACAAGATGATACTGATACGAAAACTCAAAGCATGCCATCACAGGATAATCTAGAAGCTGAGCAAACAATGGATAATACTTCTGTCCCAAAAATTTAGACAGGTGAGCAAGTAGAGGCTAATGTGTTGGTAGATGTTATAGTTGAGGATGCCATTGACAGGGGTGAAGAGGATGTAAGGAAAGTAGATGAGGGTAAGGAAAAGGATGATAATCCTTTGGTTGATGCAGACAACCCTCTAGTTCTTGAGAAGGAAGCAGATACTGAGAAAAATGTAAAAAAGGAGAAGGTGGAGGTTAAGGTTGAAGTTAAAACTGATGCAAGAGACATTGTAGAGATAGTGAAAGGAAAGCAGATAGTGGATGATCCAAAATTTGTGCGAGGACCAATTAACCTTGACTCTCTGTCACCAATTCAAAAGATTTAGTTAGCATCATTTTCCCAAGCTAAGGCTAGTGAAGATCTCTCGAGGTCTCACACTAGAGACAAAATGTTGCTGACACTGGCATCCAATATTTTGGAAAAGTTGATGCCCTCATTTCAAAAGGATACTTCAAACACTCCATCTAGACAATTAAAAAGTTTAATAAATTATGTATATACACATTTAGAGTCCTTTGAGAAATCAAGTGAGGAGAAGATTCAAAATGAGTTTAATTCTAAGAGGTTTCAAACCTTGAACAACATGATTGCAAAAGATAGAGCCACATTAGGTACTTGTGTGAAGAGTATACAAGATGCATTATGTGAAGGTGGAAACTTGTACAAATAATGCTTATCACTATCCAGGTTCACTAAGGACATTAAGAAGAAGTCTCGGGTGCATAAGGATCAACTAGCACTCATATCTTAGTTGGTTGATCCTTTGATAGTTTCCTTGAGCACTCATGAAAATCAAGTAATATTACTACTTGAGAAAATCAAAATCTTGAGCCACGATTGAGAGAGGATAATTAGCAGAGTTGGGGAACTTAGGAGTCTCATCATTCTCAAGTTAGATATTATGCTTAGTGCCTTGAAAGATTCTCAATATGCTCTGGCAAATAGTGATTTGGTAGACCTAAAGATAGAAGAAGCCCAATCTTATCTTTTCAGTGGTCTGATAATAGTTTTGGAGAGCTTAAAGAAGGGCTGGAAGAGTCACTTGGACACATTAAGGAATTCCTATGCAGATATCTTGAAATTTTTATGAGTATGTAAGGACTATGCGTACATACGTGTATAACATTTTTGGCTTGAATTTTTGGTTTCTAAAACTCTACCTTTATCATTGAGATCAAAGGGGGAGTGTAGAGTAGTGAAAAATGTTGATCTTAGGGGGAGTCTTGATTTTTGGAGCCCAGTTGATAGATTTTTGGTTGCACTGTATATATTTTGGTTTTGGTCCAACACGTAGTCATTTTCACTAAGTGTTGCCATCCATGCCAAAGGGGGAGATTGTTGGCAAGTGACACTACATGGATGTTTGGATGTTGTCATTGATGGCAACTAGAGTCAGATATTCAATATGTAGTTCATAATTCATTCATACTAGAAGATTGATTGAGGTCCAGTAAGATAGAACAAAATATCTGGTAGTGTTCAGTATTTTGGTTTGTGATTTAGTTGTGCTGAGTATTTGGTGTTGTGGATATTGGAGATTCATTATGGATGTATAAATTACCTTATTCCAGGTGTGTGGGCTCTGGTGATGAGTCTTGTGTTAATTGAAAGATCCGGTAGACAAGTTTTTGGTTAGAATAGTGTTCATCAACAATAATGTGTGGATATTCATTGTGCGGATTGTGTCAAGTAATTTTTGTGATTATTTGTGTGTTCGAGAATATTAAGAAGGCATGTGGGAAGTGTGTGGACAATTGTTTTGGCCTGCATGATTGTTTTTGGATTAGATTGAGCCAATTTGGCTAACACGTTTCATTTGTGTGTTATGCGTTTTTGCACTAACATGTAAAGATTTAATTTTATATTGCAGATATATATGACCATCTGATTTGATCATTTTTTATATTGGTGGTTATGTGTGAAGTGTGTATGAGCGATTGTGTGTAGCTTCACATGCGCTAATGAAATATTTGAGCTCTAGAATACAATAGAATATCAGTCCAAAGTAGTGTGGCATAGCAGAGTAAGGATATGTAATTTGGACTTAACCAGAACTATTTTTGGCATTTGTAGATGTTGTTTATTAGTTTAGATGTTCCAATTATTATCTATAATCATTTGTAAGGTAATGAGCTTTCTAAGGTTGTAGCCCTTATTGTAATTTGAGCCATGAGCTCTAGGCAGTGTGCTTGAATGCATGTGCATTCCCCTCATGTAATATTATTATACTTCTAACAAGGTATATTAATACTATGGGTCTCAATCCCATTGTGGCTTTTCCCTTAAGTTGGTTTCCACGTAAAAATCCCGGTGTTATGGTGTTGTGATTATTTGCTTTTTGTTTCTATACTCTAGTTTTATTCATTTGAAATAAGTGGTTGAAAGGATGAATTAAGAATGTTAAAAATTACAGAACACTAATTCAGCCCCCCTCTCAGTGTTCCTTGACTCCAACAGCCCCACTATAGAGTATTAAATTGTATTTTGGATTATCCTTTTATTTCATAATTAAGCCTCAGTTCATTGTTGTATTATGTTGGTGAAGGCTCTTATTTGTATGTGTATATGTATCTTGATATGCTTTAGTTTGCTTTGTTGATACTGTGACTGTGTTTCTGTCATTTGTGAGCCTTCGTCTTGTTGTTGTGATGTTGTTTTGATGCATGCTTCACCATAAGGTTATGGTCCATGGCTGGGAGAGTGGTCTCTTGCATGCATAGGACTGGGGTTGTGAGTAATGGGCTTATAAGAGATTCCTATAGAGGATGCTCCTATACCTATCATGGAACCACATGAAGAGTTTATGATTAATTGCAAGTGATAAACTTAATGATTGATTGTGGGTTTGGGTAATTAAGAATTCATTTAATCAAGGTAAGGAAATTTATTTTTGATGCCCCACTCATGGGTAAGTGCACCAAGATGGTGAACAAAAAAGTGGCCACATGCAAAAAAAAATAAAAAAAATTCATAACCTATGCATGTTCTATGAAATTCAAAAATGTGCTAGGCTTAGTAGCCAAAAATAAAAAATAAAAATAAAAAGTTCCTCAAAATGCGTACGGGCTATGCAAACCTAATGGGAACGTTCACAATTTCTCATAACCCATACGGGTTATGAAAAACTAGAAGTTTTGGCCTTAGTTCTGCATAGCCCATACGGGTTCTCACTCACTCACTTTCTCTCTCTCTCTCTCTCTCTCTTAATCCTATTCTCACCCTCTCTCCATCTGTCTTTCTCCCCACTTCCTCTTTGGCCTTAGTCCTGCATAACCTGTACAGGTTATGTAGAATTAGGAACCAAAGAGGAAGTGGGGAGAAACATAGAGGGAGAGAAGGTGAGAATAGGATTAAGAGAGGGAGAGGAAGAGAGAGAGAGTATGGGGTAGGATGAGAGGGATAAAATAGGATAAGGAGAGGGGGAGGGAGAGAGAGTTAGAGACGGAGAGAGAAGGGGATATGAAGAGAGGGAGAGAGATAGGGAAAGAAAGAGAAGGGAGAGAGGGTGAGAATATGTGTGTGAGAGAGAGAGAGAGAGAGAGAGAGAGAGAGAGAGAGAGGGAGATTAGTAAAAGGAGAGGGAGAGAGAGAGAGAGAGAGAGAGAGAGAGAGAGAGAGAGAGAGAGAGAGAGAGAGAATAGGATAAGGATAGGGGATGAGAGAGAGTTATAGAGAGAGAGTAGCGGAGGGGGTAAGAGAGAGAATAAGGGATAGGAAGAGAGGGAGAGAATAGGATAAGGAAAGGGGGATGGAGAGAGAGGGTGGGAGAGAGAGGAGATTGGGAGAGAGGGAGAGGGAGAGGGAGAGAGAGAGTTATAGAGAGAGAGTAGAGGGAGAGGGGGTAAGAGAGAGAATAGGGGATAGGAAGAGAGGGAGAGAATAGGATAAGGAGAGGGGGAGGGAGAGAGATAGTGGGAGAGAGAGGAGATTGGGAGAGAGGGAGAGGGAGAGAGAGAGGGAAGAGATGGGGAGAATAGTAGAAAGAGAGGGAGAGGGAGAGAGAGAATAGGAGAGAGAGAGAGAGAGAGAGAGAGAGAGAGATAATAGGATAAGGAGAAGGGGAGGGAGGGAGATTGGGAAAAGGAGAGGAGAGAGAGATTGGGAAAAGGAGAGGGGGATAGGGAGAGAGGGATATTGGGAGAGAGAGAGAGAGATGAGGTAGAGAGAGAATGAGAAGGAGGAGAGGGTGAGAGACTTGAGAGAGAGAGAAGTGTGAGGGGGAGAGAGATGAGATAGAACTCAATGAGGATAATTAGGGCTCAGAATAGATAGAGATGGCGATGGGGGAAGGAAGATGAGAGAGAGAGGAAAAGAAGAGAGACATGCATGTATACAAACATATATACATATATCTATATAAGTATATGTATATATAATTATAGTTATGCATATATATACATAAACACATATTATATGTATGTCTATACATTTGTAGTAAATACTAATTTTACACATACATTTTGATGTCTTCATAACTCGTATGGGTTTTGTGAAACTCAAAATGATGGTTTTAGTTCTACATAACCTGTATGATTTATGTAGAACTATGAATGGTAATTTTTGTTTTTGAAAACCCGAGCAGGTTATCTTTCACATCACAACCTGTGCGGATTTTGGCTTGGTAAGAGGGTTGGAAAATGACCATAAGGCTTGCAAGCCCATTTTCCCTCTATTTTTGTCCCTTTACATGTTTTGCCATATTTCAACATGATTTCTCAACTTCGTCATCATCAAGTTTAAAAATGATCAAGTGGGTATCTCTAAAATTACCACCATAATCTCACACATCTTGTCAACTTTTTGACCATATAATTTTATTTATTTTTGGACAACATTAGCATAGTAAACTTTAATTTTCTTTACTAGTTCCTTGATAGTCCTCACAGACATATGTCTACAATTTTTTTAATAACTTTTGATATACTTGACCAAATTTAAAATAAATTACATATTATTGTTGTAAACTAGATTCTATACACTTTTAAAAAAAGAAGTTTGCATTTTTTTATTATTTTGATGCAAGTTATGCCCAATGCACGAACATATACCAAATTTTCAGGATGCGGTCACTTCAAAAAATCATAAAAAAAATACTAAACGAAAAATTACAAAAAAATACAGAACTTCGAGATCTCACTCTTACCTATCATCCTACCAAAGGGTTTTGCAAAATACTAAATATAACTATATATTTTGTGCAGGGCACAAAAACAACTATGTTTTGTTTTTCTAAAAAAATCAGGAACAATTTTTCATGCATGAGAGGTTTGACCCTCTTAATCTTATCCAATTTTACAAAACTTTAGTAGTTTAGAAACTAGATTCAAAGTACTTCAATTCATTTTTTTTCTCAACTCTTATTTTTGAGTGTATGACCTTTAAATATCTCTTTGAAGTTCAAGTTTACTTGTTTACAGAAAAAAAGTGGCCACTTATACCCCCCTTTTTGGTCACCATCTTGGTGCACTTACCCTCACAACCCTTGAGGATAGACTTAGGATGGGATTGGGAAGAACATTGGAGCAGTAAGTCAAACTCCCTTGATTCCTCATAGGTTGAGATGTCTCCATATGTCTATTAGGGTGTGGCTTGGCCCCTTCTTTGTGAGGATAGCATGTGATGACACTCTTCCCTACATGTGTCCATTATCCTTATGCATTTGTTTTTTATTATGCCTCTAGGAGTTATTGATTTATGATTAGCCTTGTGATGTGATTGGATTCATTATTCTTGGTTGTGGTGTAGGAGTACCTAAGAACCAAGAGGCTACAAGAAGATAAAATACAATTCATGAGTAAATTCAATCACATTTGAGTTTTTATGTTCATTTTAAGTCATGGTGAATCAATATGTAAGGCTAATTAGAGTCATTTGTAAAAAGTTGTCAAATTGTCATAGTTAAGGGCTTAATTGGTCAAATGGGTTAAAAATTGTGAAATGACCCTTGAAATGGTAATAAGAATGTATAAGATTTTTAAATGGTCATTTGGACATGTATTGAAGATTTTTATAAAGCCATGAAGTTATTTGTGCAAAAGTGTAAAAGTTGTCAACTTGACAACAAAATGTTGTCAAGCAAAGTTGCAAAAATGCAACAAAAGTTGCAAAAGAGGTTAAAAGTTGGTTATGAGAGGTAGTTGGAAGGTCAAAAATGACTAAGAGTATATAAAAATGCATTGTATGGTCATTACAAATCAGAAAGGGAAGAAAGGAGAACATTTTGATACATTTTGGTTCATCCTACTATTGTCATTTTGATTGGCTTTCTAGTTTTTATGTTGGTTCCAAGCCTTGTACGGCCATGTATGGCCTGGAAAACTTTGTATATATATATATAATGAATAGTTAGATATGTGAATTACCTTTCTTTTCCTTTTTGTTTTGAGTGATTATATTTAGAAATGAAGAATTTATGGAATGCTTGGTGAAAGTTGTTGATTGCAGATTTGAGGTTTCCCGAGAACAATCATGTTGCAGCGTATGGTATGGACTCATATGGAATAGTTATGACCTCTAAATAGATTTATTGGAAAGATATGTTAATCATATTTCTTTTCCTTTTGGGTTGAGACGTGTTTGTTTATATTTGTGGAAGTTATGAAGATTTTGGTGAAAACTGGTTTTAAACTATCTTCAATGGAGTTGCAGGCAATGATTTGTCTATATATAATGATTAAACCATTGGAAAATTTAATGGATTACATATTATGAAATTAAATCCATAAAGGGTTCATGGGAGTTTGGTTTGGGATCATTTGGGTTTGTTTTTTGAAAGATATTTGATGCCCTAGGCAGATTGGGAATGCACATGCTTTGTTTGGGGACAACATAAATGGGTCTCAATGCAGCGGCCATAATGTTTCATCAAACTATTGGATGTGGAAAATGTTTGGATATGTTATTTGTAATCCCATTATTCAGGGTCTGACTAAAGGGATTGAGGTGTTTTTATCTGGTGAGAGATTTATAGACCTCTGTGTACAGGTCTATCCAAGGGGACAACAAGTTGACAAGTTTGATACCTAGATTAAGTTTATGTTTTCTTGATTGATTGATTGATTGATTGTTGAAGTATGATGAAATATGCCTCTAATGAGTTGTTCTCATGATGAAAATATGGATGGATCACTATGATCCTAGAGTTGTGATTGGTTTTCCAGGATGCTCTGCATCAGGTTGTTATTTTGTGGTTGTCATGTTTGTAAGAATTTGTTGAAAATAGCCAAGATCAAGAGCACATTGAATTGCACAAGAGAGAGAAAAAATAGATTGATAAGAATAGACTATATTCTAATCAAGATTCTAAGATAATGATCAACTAGATCATCAAAATTACATACAATGTAGATGAGCCTACTTATAAAGGCAAGACTAAGAGACAAGAGAGCACATAATGATGACATGTGGCTCAATGAGATGCAAGGGTAGGTAAGGGTAGGTAGGAGAAATAGTAAAATATTCTTTATGAGGTCGATCACCCACCGAAGGTGGAATTATCATCCCACAATAAGTGGATATAGTAAAGTAACAACAATATCACACCATTAAAGGTGGAATTTATCCTACACACACACACTCCCAATGTATGCATATACCTAAGTGTCTCATATGCAAACTACGATGTTATGCATTTACTTAAGTCAACTTAAGTAAGGTGTAATTATATCCTATATGAATAAATAATTACACCAACACTCCCCCTTAAGTGAAACTTTGGGGAATGAACCTAAGATAACAATGCAAGATGGGTCTCGACTATGAGGCCATGTTAGGTACCCATGTACAAATGAGATGCAATCAAGCCAATGCAAAGAAATATCTCACAAATGGAGAAAGAGAGAAAACCACATGGGAAAAAAATCCCCCTAAAAGAGAGATGAATATATACAAGGAAAATATCAAAGAGGTATGTGAAGGACAAAACCCCATGTGAGGAAAAATTCCCCTCCATAAGAGAGAAGAGAGACCAAGTAGCCTCCCCTAAATGTAAAATCTGCACCAATGGTAGAATACCGAAGATGAATGAAGAAAATGCTCCACAAATGTCGAACAACTTTCCTCCCCTTAGGAAGAAACAAAACCAAAGGTGTATCCATGAAGTCTGCCCAATTATGAAGGGAAGATGTAGGGAAAAAACTCATGATTTATGGAATCTCTAAAAACTGTTCAAGTGTCCCCATGTCTATGTTGAATGTTTTCCCCTCCAAAGGTGGTGTATTGATCCACACTACTGAAAAAGGAACTCCAAGATCTAGTGGAGATGAATGTAGAACAAGTTCCAAAGACTCACATGTCTCCTAGAAGGATAAAGAGACCTCCTCCAACTGGTGTACATAATCATCTACAATCATGTCAACCTCAAAATAATGATCATGTAGAGAATGAACAAGAGGGTCAGAGTTTTCCCTCACAACAATTAAAGAAGGATCATCTTCATCAAAGAGGAGATGAATATCATCAATGATGTCTCCCAAATCTGCAATGTAGGACTCCACAAATAAACTTGCAATGTCTATCAATTAGTCATCCCAATAAAGTGTTGACAATTCACACCCATCCAGTGGTTTATGGTAGTTTTCAGTGGTTTATTATTTGTTTAGGGTTGTCACTGATGGATAATATTCATAGAGATTCAATCCAGTGGTCGCAATTCTTCTTATCCAGAAGCAAGTGTTAATCGGTATTGCAGGAAGAATAGAGCATTTTTGGTCTGGAAGTTTTTCGGTGATTGCAGTGCATTGAATTGTGTTTGGGATGATTGGGAAAACATAGAAACATCATTTAATCATTGTTTTGGTAATCCACATTTATCCTTTGGGATCTGGTCAAGCTGACATGAGACTGCATGTTGCTCTAGCAGGCCAACATGGTAAATAACCTATTTTGTGATTGTCGGTATATAAGTTTGGTGTGGATGATCTTTTTGGTGAATGATATGACTGTATGCGAGTGAGTGGTGATCAAGAATCCTTTTTATTACAATTTCACGTGCACATTCTTGATCTGGTAGCTGACTGAGACTATGAACAAGGAAAGACAAAGCAAAAGAGAGAAGGCGATCTAGTCAATATGTTTAGCACACAACCAGAACTCATCCAGGCATTTCAGATGCTATTTCAGAGTTCATTCATTGTAATTCATCACTATAACTAATTTGTAAGGAAGTGAACCTTCCCTGAGGGTTGTAGCCTTCTAGGTTATTGTAATTGAGCAGTGAGCTCTAGGCAGTGTGCCCAAATGCCTCTGCATTCTCATATTGTAATATTGTTTTGCTATTGGCCATAGTGGAATAATATTGTGGGTTCAAATCCCACTGTGGTTTTTCCCATTTGAGTTTCCATGTAAAAATCCAGTGTTATGCTTTTGTTGTTGTTTGTTATATCTTTCTACATTTTAGTTTCATCTGTTTGCTTCTAGTGGTTTAAAGTTAAACTTGAAAATTTAGTAACCGGTAGATCACTTATTCACCCCCCTCTCAGTGATCCCTGATTCCAACAATTGGTATTAGAGCCTAGTTTGTTTGAGGAAGCTTAACCGCTTGAGGAAGGTCCAAGAGATTGAATCAATGGATTTCAATTTTCAAAGACAGCTCAGTGTGGCACTTGAGGATCTTGATGCAGCTAGAAATGAGATCTGTACCTTGAAGAAAAACCTGAATGCTACTGATGATTTCATTAATGAATTGAAGGATAAATCAAATACTTCAAGAGACAAGAGAAAATAATTGATGGACAAGTTGAAGGAGAAAAAATATCAGATCATGGAATACTAGGATAAAGCCAATGAAGTTAATAAGATTGAAAGAAAGAATGTTGTGTTGAAGAATGAGATGCAACCTATTGTGATGAGGATGACTAAGGAGATTGAGGACTGGAAGAAGAATGAAGAGAATCTGATGCAATCATTGAAGGAAAGAGTTGATGATTGCTTTAGGATTACTTATGAGAATGATCAGTTGAAGCTTGAGATGACACAATCAAGGAATAATGGTCAAGAAATTGAAAGAAAGATCATTGCCTTAAGGGATGAACTTGCTATTGCTAATGAATACAAAGACACATTCAAAGCTAGCTTAGCAAGGCTTGATGAGATATCAGAAAGTTAGAGACATGGAAAGGACATGTGAGGACTTGGATTTGAGAAAGGCGAATCCTCCAGATCTGGACAAGGAAATGCAAAACCTGATTAGAAGAAGAACAAGAATCCTCTGGTAAGACAACCTAATGCTCATAAATTCAATGGTAGATGCTTTACTTGCAATAAATTTGGTCATATGGTGAATCAATGAAAAAGTAGGATGAATAATGGAATGTACAACATGAATAATGCTCCTACCTTTATCGGTCAGTGTTTCATATGCAATAATTTTGGACACAAGTCAAATATGTGTAGAGAAGTAATAAATAACTTCCAAAACAAGACGTGTTATGCTTGTGGAATGTTTGGATATATCTCTAACCGGTGCAGGATGAGACCAAATCAAATGAACTTTAGACCGATGTAGAATAATGTTGTTTGTTGTGCATGCAATAAAACCGGTCACATTGCAAAGTACTGTAGAAGCAAGAACAATGTTCATTAGACAAGAGAAGATTAGATGAGAAGGGAAAAGTGAAAGTAGAAGAGATCAGAGACAAGCATGAGAAGATGTGGGTTAGAAAAGATGAACCTAAAGCAGAAAATGGGTTTGCACCCAAATCTGGTGCAAGATCTTCATCCGGTAACTAGGGCTTTATGCGTTAGGGGGAAATTTTCATGCAGATTATAAGAACCACCTCCTCCAAGACCTACAATCTATTCTGGAAGGTTGCACAAGGCTTAAATCATGAATGCAGATGTAATCCAGAAGTTTTAGAGAAGAATCGGTGCTCCAGTAAGAGACTTTGTGGAAATCATGGTAACCAATTGAAGCATTTATTGCAATGAAGAATTAGGTTTTTGCAGGATAAAAAGGCATTTGACAGCTTCATTTTTTACAATACGATCAAGTAAATAGTGCAAAGAAGCAGAGCGAAGTGATTTGGTGATTTCCTTAGTCATTTCAGTGATCCTAAAGTGAATTCCAATGCCCGGTTTCAAATCTAGTTATTTATCTATTCAGACTATTTGTTTCCGCAAACCCTAAATTCAAAATGGCTTTAGCTTCTAGTATTGCTACCCCTTTGGTGGTCGAGATTAAGGAAAGAGCCAGACTTGTATTCAAGAAACACCCTTTCAAGTTTGTTGAAGATGATCCAAAAGGTGCATTTTTTTTGGTACCCTATGACATGCTTCATAATGAAGATATTAGGGCATACATCCACTGTGATATCGAGGAGCTTGGTAACATAGATATACTAGACTTGTATAACAATCACTTGGTAGATAGTTTGGGAATCTCAAACTAGATTGCAAGGTTGTTCATGACAAGGGTTTTTCACAATTTGTCCATTTTCCATTTTTTGATGAAGTAGAGTGGATCCGATACATTCTCAGTTGAGTTCATGATGAGTTTATATAGCTTGACAGGCCCCACAATATTACAAAATAGGCAATCCAAGCTGTGAGTTGCCTCAATGAAATTGGTGATTTACCTAGCCTAAGGAAAGTATCAAATGACACGGTGATAGAAACCACTGGTTCCAAATTCGACAGTAGAGGAATGACTATCAACAATATTATGGAGAATAATGTGAAATTTGCATTGATGGTAGTCAGTTACAAGGTTTACCAGTCAAGAAGACACAACTCTATTTCTGATACTGCTATATACTCAGCCTATTAGATGTTAAAAGATAACAAGAGGCATGACCTATGCATAGTCCTCCTGAAAGAGTTGTTAAGAAATTTGAAGAAAATTAAGCAAGATAAGAAGCAAATATGGAACTCTTCTTATTTTCTGTGGTCTTATACTTCTTGAATGAGATACCCAGTGTGAAAGGAAAGGTCCAATGGGCCTATAATAGACCGGTGGTGATGCAGATTAAAGAGGGATTGTGGGGAATTGGATATGCTACATTGAGAATATATGCTCTCTGGGGATACTTCAAATCTTTCCAAGTAGGAATGAAATGCAAAGAGAGAATCCCTAAGGAAATTATGGAGAAGTATGAGCAAACCATTTTCTTCATGGTTGACAAAGATCAATGTCTGGTGGAAGTTGTGGAGCCCAAAATAGTATGGATCATGCCCATGGGATATGAAGTTGAATCCATCACACTCGAGGCATATGCTCAAAATTTATTGAGTCAACCGGTGGATCCTAAGGAAGGGATATTTGGAACATTCAAGGAGAAGGATGTTAGTTTGCATAGACAATTCACTGCACCTACTAGAAAAAGGAAAGTCACTAAGATGGATGAGGAGGCAGAAACTTAGATGTGATTCACCCAGGAGGAGGTGAAGAAAGAAAGAGAGAGACATGCATAGAAAGAGGCTAAAGAGGAAACCAATAAGCCTAAGGTTGATCTGGTTCCCTCCAAGGTCAAACCTAAAGAGACCAAGTCTACCCCTACTCTGGTGGTATCGTCTTCAGGACCTAGCCCATCTGGGAAAGGTGTGTTGAATCAGAAAGAGAATCCCAAGAGGACTTATGTTGTTGTGTCTTTGGTGACTTTTGAAATAAAATCTTATGATGAAGCAAGAAAGGTGAAGAAGAAAGGTGAGTTTGTGAGAGTGGTGAGGAAGCCACAATCCGGTGGAGCCCAACAAAGAAAGAAAGCAAAATTTCATCCTGCCCCTACCAAAAGACCACAGAGAGAAAGAAAGGTTAAAACTCAGCCCGAGTCCGGTAGCAAACAAGGTAAATATGTGTCTGTTCCTTCATTATTGGCATATCAATTGATTGATGAGATAATTGTAGATGGTAATCTGATGAATATTGGAGTGTGTTATGCAAACTTGAATGAGGTTGATCAAAGAAAGGTAGAAGAAGAAGTTGTATTATATTTGCACAATTTCAACAAAACATTAATTGAGCTAGAGAAGAGCATTCCCAAGGATTTGTACAATCTTATTGATGCAAGGAGAATGACAACATGCAAAATAGAAAAAGAGATGAAAGAGAGAAATATTAAATGTCTGCACCTGTATCACTCATGAAGAAGCCAAGAGGCTTATTGAGGAAATGAATAAGAAATAATTTAGAAGTAAAAACAGAGTGAACAAATTAATGATCGGGGAGGTAGAGGAAGTAAGGAAGGAGACAAAGGACATATGGAAAAAGATAATTGTGAATGATCCCTTATACAAAGATGCATTCAATTCCTCTAGGCTGGAAGAAAAGAAAGGTGTTCCCAATGGTCAAAAGGATGAAACTCAGACTAAGGGACATCCAGAAGATCAAGGAAACACAACACCTGATGCTGAGACCGATGATACCCCTCTGGTGGTGGACAACCCAATAGCCCCTAAGATCCAAAAGGATGATACTGCACCAAGTGGCAACATCGGTGCAAAAGATAAAGGGGATGGAGAAGAGAAGAAGGATGCTAGGAGTGCAGAGGCTAAAGAGGTAGACAAAGGCAAAAGAGTAGTTGATATGAAAATTGTCACTCCTCTAGTTACAGAGACCCAATCTCAGACCCCTACCAGTCTTGATGTTCATGTCAACCTTAGACATATGTCTCTTGCATAAAAGCTCATGCTCGTAGCTGTTGTGCAAGCAAAGGCTAGCCACGATCTAGTGAAGTCTAAATCTAAAGATAAGAAGCTCATTTTGATGTCTATAGATGTTTTGCAAAAGGTGGCTCCAAATGTACAATTGGATTCCAATAATATCCCCTCTGGTAAATATTTGCAATTAGTTAACAGTGTAAATACAAATTTTGATTCTTTAGAGAAGACTGCTACTTAGAAAGTTTTGGATAGATGTAAGGATGTTAGGATGCAAACATTCTAGAAGATGATTAAGGATGATAGAGTGAGACTAAATAACAAACTATAGATTATTTTTGATGCATTGTCAGAAGGTGGTAAATTGTACAAGTCTTTCCTAATTTTACCTAAATTCACTATAGATATAGACAAGTAGATAGGTGTTTGCTAGGGAAAGCTTGCTAGTATTTCACATTCCTTTGACCCAAATGTATCTCTAACCAAAAGTGTTGAAGGGCAGATTATAGCTCTAAATGATCTTATCTCAAGCCTTCAAGCAGACAAGGACAAAAATTTGAGAAACGTTGGTGAATTTTGGAACCTGATTTCCCCCTGTTTGGACACCATGTTGAGTAATAAGGTAGATTGTATGAAGGAAATGGCCCGACTTGTGCCATCTGATCCAAAGGAATTATAAATTCATGCCATTGTATTTAGTGCATTCATCATAGTTTTGGATAACTTGAAGAGCGGGTGGGATACTCACCTAGGATTTTTGAAGACTATTTATGCTGACCTCTTCAAGTATTTATAAATTCTCTGACAAATATCTCTATATATATGTTTTGGAAAGTACCCCATCTTTGGCATTGTTGTCAAAGGGGGAGAGGAAAGGTGAAAAATGTACATAAGAGTGTAATTATAGATTTCAGAATTCTTTGTCTAAGGGGGAGCCTAAAAAATTCTTCTATTCTTTTGATCCAGTGTACATTTCAACACTTAGTCATTTTTCATGAGTGTTTCCATCAATGCCAAAGGGGGAGATTGTTGGCAATTGACACTCATCTGGTGGTTTCTGGTAGTTTCAGGTGGCTGATTATTGGTTTAGGGTTGTCATTGATGGCAACTCTTCATAGATATTTGATCTGGTGGTCATAATTCTTCTTAGCTAGAAGCAAGTGTTAACCAATAGCCTGTTAACTACTATTTCAGGAAGAATAGAGCATTTTTGGTCCAGAACCTTTCCGGTGATTGCGGTGCATTGAATCATGTTTGGGATGATTGGGATGTCATAGACACATGATTTTATCATTATTTTGGTGATCTGCATTTATCCTTTAGGATCCAGTCAAGCTGACATGAGACTATACATTACTCTAGTAGGCCGACATGGTAAATAACCTATTTTGTGATTGTTGGTATATAAGTTTGGTTTGGAAGATCTTTTTGGTGAATGATGTGACTATATGTGAGTGAGTGGTGATCAAGAATCCTTTCTAGCATAGTTTCACATGCACATTCTTGATCCGATAGTTGACTAAGACTGTGAATAGGGTAGAACAAAGAAGGTGATCCAGTCGGTATGTTTGACACTTAACCGAAACTCATCCAGGATTTTTAGATGCTATTTCAAAGTTCATTCACTGTAATTCATCACTGTAACTAATTTGTAAGGAAATGAGCCTTCCTTGAGGGTTGTAGCCTTTTGGGTTATTGTAATTGATCAGCGAGCTCTAGGCAGTGTGCCTAAATACCTATGCATTCCCATATTGTAATATTGTTTTTCTACTAGCCATATTGGAATAATATTATGGGTTCAAATCCCACCATGGTTTTTCCCATTTGGGTTTCCATGTAAAAATACAGTTTTATGCTTTTGTGGTTGTTTGTTCTATGTTTTTGCATTTCAATTTCATCTATTTGCTTCTGGTGGTTTAAAGTTAAGCTTGAAATCTGGTAAATAGTAGATCACTGATTCACCCCCCCTCCTAGCGATTGCTGATTCCAACATGAACTGAAGCTGGAAGACAAGATATATCTTGCTGCATTGAGTCACAAGAAGGCAAAACTATCACATCATCTGCATCATTAGGTGCAATAGGCGATGTAATATCAAGAGGAGGATATGAAATGCTAGTCTCAAGAATGAATTCACATGTGAGAATCCCCAAGTTCAAGTAACAAAAATTCTCCTCAAAATCTAAATCATCATAAGTAGTGTGATGATCATGTGAAGAATCATCATCATTAAAAGGACCAAAATGTGAAAAAGAGTATAACCAAGATGCATGATCTACCACCCCAATTGCAAGGATAGCTTGACTCTCCAAGTCTCTAATGATAACTGAATCAGGTGTGAACTCCATAGTTCTCTTTATTTCCCCATTAGTGATTTGATAGATGGAAAGAAGATTGTTTGTCAAATGAGGTACACACAACACATCTTTAAAGATGTTATGCCCAGTGACAATAGATCCTTTCCCAATCACATTCATGTAAGTATGATTTCCCATCAAAATCGGTGGCATGTGGCAATGCTCAAATGAAGAGAACATAGACTGTGAAGATGCCATATGATGAGAAGCCCCTGAATCTAGAAGCCATCTCCTTGAATCATGACATGTAGTAGCATACAAATCTTATTCTTTAGTGTGATTATTTTCCTTATCAATTTCACTTTCTTTGGAAGATGAAGGAGAAACTGAATTAGACATTCTAGAAGGTAAACCGATTTTTTTCTTCTCAAGAAGATGCTTCAACTCATCAATATCCTTCTTGTAACAATAGTGTTCTTCATGTCCCGACTTCTTGCAATATGCACAAAAATACTTCTCCTTAGATGATTTCCCCTTAGATGAGGATGAGGATGTAGAATCACTTTGTTGTGGAGAGGGTGATTTAGGGAAAACTTTAAGAAACCCCCCCTTGGACAAGGTGTAAAAACCTAGCGAAAGCTATATAATTCTCGAGGAAAATTTTAATTTTTCTAGCGAATTTTTGCGGTTTATGGAGAAAAAATAATAATCTCCATTGACAAATTAGCCGTGATCGCTGAAAGTTTGTGAAAAATCTTGGTGAATTGTAATGTTTTTAAAACCAAAAAATATTTGCATGGGTGAATTGTAATGTTTTTAAAACTAGAAAAATATTTGCATTGGTGATTTCAACCTATTTTCAAACCATAAAAATAAAATAATGGTGATTTCAAGCTATTTTCAAACCATAAAAAAAATATATTGGCAATTTCAAGCTATTTTCAAACCATAAAAAAAATATTAGTGATTTCAAGATATTAAGTCATTAAAACACGTGGCACACAGTCGTCAACTCTCTGCCTGAAAGACTGCCCATTAGAAAATCTCGCGACCTAGTGAGAAGCCCTTATCACTCTATCTCCAACTCACAAGCTGAAAATGCTAAGCCTTCATAACCTTGAGATCTAGCGACTGAGAGAAACTAAACTGTCACTCGCCAATTCTCGACCACAAAATGTTAAGTCCCCATCATCGCAGCAACTTGGAGATAGTGGTAACTTTAACCCTTGTCGTGTACTTGCCAACATAAAAATATTTATATCTTAACCACCAACACTTCACTTGCAATATTTTGACTTGATAAAGTGTTCAAACATTTAACTTCGCAAGCTGGCGATAACCATAAAACTTAACCACAAACTATCTAGTCACTAGCTCACAACCTAAAAATGCTAACATTAAACAAACATGAGAGCTAGTGACAATTGTATGAAATGAGTTACTTGCTAACTCTTGCAGCTATAATGTATGAAATTAGACCAACTCGAGACCTCACGACCAAAGCAATTTCATTAACAATCTCTAGCTTGGTAACATAAAATGCTTACACCCAAAAAGCTAGAGACCTCGCAATGTAAACCCAAACCAACTTGTCGCTAGCTCGTGGCTTGATCACATCTTCAAAAATTTTACCTCGCAAGCTAGCGATAACCATAAAAATTAACCACAAACTATCTAGTCGCTAGCTTGCAACCTAAAAATGTTAACATTAAACAAACATGAGATCTAGCGACAACTGTGGTGGCAAGCTAATATGCACGGGTAATTTTTATGGCTTGGATGCCGACTCATTCCTGAGGGACTAGTTTGAAGGTTTCTACTGAGTTGAGGTTGATTAGACAAGCGAGGATGATGGTTTCAGAGGCATAAAAGGATTGGATAGCTTCTTAGTTAGAGATGGGAGATCACAGATTTCTTTGAGAAATCAGATCTCAGGTTGCTTATTGTCAGGGATTTTAAAGCAAAATTTGTCCAATCAAGGAGGAATAAAATCAGAACAAAATCGTTCACAATAGATGAGCCTTAGCAGGATGTAGTGGATTTGATAGGCATGACTCATGTTGAAAAACACCAAAATGATGATTTTTCACGTGAATGAGCATCACCAAATGAAGTGTTAAAAGGTTATAAATACAATGGAGTGGTGACTTAATTGATAGAAGATAAAATAAACCTTTTTCATTTTCTGAGAGTGGTTTTTTCGTCAGAAAGGAAGATGATGTTTGAGCAGGATCGTGCACGGAGTTGTTGTGTGCTTTGTGATACCGGATGGGTGTTTTTTGGTTTTCTCATATATGAGTTTGTTTATTGTCAGAGGGGTTGTGAAAGTGAGAAGGACTGCCATAGGGGGTGCGAAAGCCTTTTCTTATCAAGAAAGGCCAAGCATGGCACATCCTCTACTTCTACTCTGCCACAGGATGGCAGGGGGTTTGAAGAAGGAGCTCACAGAGTAATGAAAGAAGGATTTTTTTGGGTGGGGAGTGGCAGCAAGTCATCTTTGTGATGACATGGAAGCTACAACCCCTCCCCAACATATTACATTTACCCTAAAGCTCCTCTTTCCACTTTACCTAATCGTGGGCATGAAGGCTCGAGCTTCTCCTTCCATTTTCTTTGTTCTTGGGCATGAAGGCTTCCTCCTCTATTTGGAAATGATCTGTTGGACATAACGTAACATCTCACATTCCATCCGAAGGCATCAGGGTGATAATGGCATGGCTCAAGCAGTTTTGCAAGTTGTATAGTCATTGGGGTTCCTTTTCTGGTTCCAGTAGTGATTCTAGACTCTAGGTGAAGGGAGAAAGTTGTATTCTCATTTACAAAGCAAATGAAAATCATTTAGTGTCAAGCTTTGTGTAGGTTCTTTAAGGACTAAGGAGTTATATATAAATTTATTTTGTGACAGTTAACAAAAGTAGTAATTTTATTCAATAGAAGTTAAATTCTGATCTATTTCTCTCTGGTGTATAGTTCTATCTTTTTCAAATGATCAGAATCATGAGTTTTAACTTTTTTCATTTGTTGTATTGTTATGGTGTATGTAATTTTTCATTTAATGCTTCCTATTATGCCCAGTAATGCAAAATTTTCTGTTAGTCTGGAATCATATTAAGGATTCACCTCATTGTAATTGTTGGGTGGATTATAGGTATGAGTAAATGCCAACTTTATGGAGGAGGGAAAACATGTACATGATAGTCATAGAACACCTCCATATATATTACATAAACATCCATAGCATATAAAATTATAAGAGTATTAAGAATGCAAGTATCAAACACCACAATAGATAGGAATACAACATAATTAGTAAAACATGCATGCAACTCAATTAAAGGTTTAAGGGAATATCTTTTGAGGATCCAATTCCATGATAGATGTTATAGAAAAATTACAATTTCATAATCAAAGGCAAACAAGAAAATATATTCACCCACAATGAATCAACTATTATAATTGGAAGGTCACTTCACCAAGTCAACATCAAGGCAACAAACTAATGCCTTATCCTAGGGCATAGAGTCACTTAAAATTCAAAGACAACCTGATAATAAACTTCAATAAGACTCATTTGAAGATAAATAGGAATGAATATGCCATTACATACACAACCCAGATTCATACGTAAACTGAAAAACCCTTGACCATTCAATTCACAGTGAAAACATAAATTCAACACAAAGATAATTATGTGAAGATCTAAAACTACAAATGATATTGATGTTATAATCATAATGATATCAGAAAGTAAATTCAAAATGCGATTCAGCTATGCACTTATCAAATTCTTGAACAATTGAACTATTATAACTATATAAGAGTTTTCAACAACAATAAAAGTGGCCAACTGGCCATCCCTCTCTATCGATCAAAAAGAAAAAGTGGTCATTCCTCTCAAATTAATCTTGGAATCCTTTTATAAGATGAGGATTCAACAAGCTTAGAATTATTGTGAATAATCTTGGGTAGCAACCTCAACCTGACATTTCTTCTTTTGCTTTAGCATGGCTTGCCACCTGTCCACCTCTTTGTCTATTGGCCAACCAAATGCCTTTACCTCTTCCAACTTTGAAATTGAATCTATCCATCTGGCATCTGTAACTACCCTGGCCTCAACAATAAACTTTGCATGGTCAACCTCAACCTTGAACAGTGAATCAAGCATACCGTTAAGGAAATCAACATCAACTTGTTCATCTATATGATTGATTATTTCTTCTTTCTCCAGAATCAAATCAAATTCGTTGGTCCAATCAGAATGATTTCAAATCTCCATTACTACCATAAATTGAAGACACCAATTTACTATAACCTTCCCCAAATGTCTGCAATTTTTCATTTATAAGCACATCCTTCCTTGTGAAAAATGCATAAGCTCCATTCATACCTCCACCATGTATTTAGTGTATCTGATCTTGGGAGGGAACTTGTCACTATACATCATTACAATATCTATCTTATCCATTAATCTGCTTCTTCCTGACCAAACATTGAACAAAGGTCCAAGAAAAGAAACAACATCAGAGGATGTTTTACTTGCCTCTTTCAAAGAAATGTGCAAATCATGCACTACCATCAATTTTCCTTTCAATACATTAATCCTGTGTTTCAAAATTCCTGACACAAGAGAGATAGCCTTGACATTTTGTTCCTTTTCAAGATTTTCAATTTTCTCTGTGTATTCCTCCATTTTTGTTGTCACATCAGCTGGTATTTCTTGTAATTGTTCTGTAATTTGTATTGGAAGGGGCTCATTTACAATTTTTTCTTTCAACTCCATTAACTCATCCTCCAGAGCGCCCTTCTTCATCAGTTTCTCTTCATGTTTTTTAGATAATGCAATCAATTGGCTATATGTTTCTATGTATCTTCTTGACAAATCCTCTGTTTTTTATAAATTCATGAAAGAAACTTGAGTAAAAATGAGACAATCTCCATGTCAGTTGTGTTCTGCAAATTCTAGATCATTTTGTTAGCTTTCTTTTCTACTTGGATATTTAGAAGGTGGGGATTTTGAGTGGAAGGGGCCAAAGGCCAAGCAGCAAGTGTCTTTGACTTAGGATTAAATCCTAATCCTCTTATTACATCTCCAATTGCAAATTTAGTTTTAAACATTGGGTCCTCTTGCTTCCTAATCTGATCAATAATAAAAATAGACTAGATATCTCAGTCAAGCATCATAATCATACTAGAACTCTTAATCAGTTGTCTTTCCTGTTCCACAGATATTTGCTCCTTGTCAGGATCATATTCCTGCAGTGCCTTAATGATCTCCTCTTTCTTTTTTACATTTCCTTCCTCTATGATTAGATTTTTTCTTAATTGATTTTGTTTCAACCTTGTCAAAAAACTTTTAAATTCATCTGACTTAATAAAGTCATCATCTTTCATGAACTCATTTGACAACATCACATGCTCATCAAAGCCTTGAGCAAGGGCTTCATTTGTTTCTCCCTATTCTTCATTCTACCTTGCTTCTCTGAGATGTGTCCTTATTTGATGAAAGTAGTGTCCTTGTTCTATAATGATTACTCTAGCAGGGTCTGTCCTCACAATTGTACTGACCTCTTTGGTTTTTTGTTTCTTTGTAGCTGGCACTCGGGTAGATTGAACTTCATCCCCACTCTCTACATCATCAATAGACACACTAAGTGGCCTCTTACCATGTGAAGAATGTCCATCTTGGGGGTCTTGCTGCTGAGCAACCACTTCTGGAATTTGAGGCATTTGTTCCATCAAAGTTTCATATAAACTCAACATTCTATTAATCCTCTCCAGGAACGGGTTATCGGGGCAAAAACCTGAGAAACTAGGGTCAACAGTCTTATATTCTGCTTCAACTCTCATCAAATTTTTCCATTTTCTTCTCCTTTCTTGTACTTCCTCTTTTCTCAGCAAATTTCTAACCACATCTTCATCATCCAATGGTTCGTGGTCCTTTATTGTTGCCTAAGGTGTCATTTTTGGTAATGCACGTTTTATAAATTGTTCGGGATCACAGAATCTAGAAACAACATTAACCAACCTATACTATTTAAGGACATTGTTTACTTCATCAAAGGAACGCCTACCAATGGTAAAATCAAACACAACCCGAAGCCTAGGAAGAAGAGAACCCTTCCTGTGTCTTTCAAGGTATTCATTGTCAACTAGGGTCAATTTCCAAATAAACTCCATAAAAGCAATCCTAATTGGAATAAATTTTGGTAAAATATGGGGAGATTGAGGACACCCATAGACTCTGATCAGAGTAAAGTTATCAAAAAAGAAAAAGTCCCCCCAGTTATGTGAAAAGGACCAGTTTGGAACATACTGGTAAGGTCTCAAAACTCTCCTAACATCAATTGACAATTGTTCCCTATTTATTCCTAGCATTTCCATAATTGGAAAAACAATCCAATTTTCAAAGAAAAGGAAAGAAGAATGGGGAGAGCTACTGTCCCAAACCTGGGTCCATCTTTGTATTGGCATTAAGACACCCAATTCTTCTCTGAAAAGCTCCAATTCTTTATCCATGAACTCAACATTATAGAACAAGATTAAATGCATCAACAATGAATAATGCTTGAATGTAGGGTTGGGTGCACCACTCTGAATTTCAACTAGAGCATTATGAATGTGTTCAACCACATAGCCCACATAATCGTAATCTTTGTTAACATCTGGGTGTTGAATGTCCATAGCCATCATCAGTAATTCAGTTGAAACTATTGAATCTCCATCAAAACCCAACACTCTACATAATCCATAGATTGTACAATGCATATAATGGTGGAAAGGTGTGATGTCAAATGGTGGTTGAATACTATTTGGAATTATAACCGGTTTCCTATTCACCCTAGGAATGTATCTAGGCATTGCATGCTTCTTGATAACACCTTTGTACTTGTCACAATCCTCTGCAATCCACTCCAAATCTATATCTATACATGCAGCACCAGTAATTTGGAAAGCTTCAACAAAGCTATCTCTGTTAATTGAAACTAGGGCAGATTGGCTCTTTCTTCTGATTACCTTAGTTACTGGGCAATAGTGTTTGGCCAACTCTTGATCAAATCCACATCAGCATACACATTTGGTACAATTAACTTTACCATATTTAAATCCCAAGGGTTTGACATCGGGACACCCTTAACCCTATTATTCCAGAAATAATGAAACAGAGCAGAACTAGTCATATGAAGCATGGTTGGGTTTATGCATTGGCTCCATAAATCTTTCCATGCCAAATCATTTGTATTTAAGGCAACGGAAGTCCCTGGCAGCAAGTCTACAAATTCTTCTTTGTATTTCTTAACCGTCTTTTCCTTAGTGGCCTTGGGCTTGGAACCTCCAAGTCATCCACTTGTCATGGGCTTGGGCTTAGAACCTCTAGTTCCACTCGTCGCCTTGCTCATTTTAGTTGCACGAGAAAAAATTAACCAATTTTATGAAATTTTCCCACACCCAACACTCTAAATTCTCCAACGTTGTTGCAGAGCTCAATTCACTGGATTTCCTCGAAGATAGAATGCATTAATACAATTATACAAAATCTCGGCTTGATCATACAATTTATGGTATTTGGGCATCGTCACTTCTCTCAAGTCTCATTAATTGCCAAACTTGCATGAACTAGCTAGTGTGGCATTAATTCAAAGCTGAAGTAATCAAGTGAAATTTGAATTCATGCCCTTCTATTTGATTGGTGATTTCCATTCAAAATGTTTACACAACCCGACAAACAAGTCCACGTGTCAATCCCCATCTTTAATCACACACTCGCAACTAGTTATAACAATTTGGAAAGTAACCGACGAGTTAGCAACAATGCTACCAAATCCTCTTAATCGCAAGCTCGCAACCCCTTTTACGAATCCTCAAAGAATCTCATGAGTGAGCGACAGCCATTGATCTTCATCAAGCCCTTCAGTCACAACCTCACAACAACATTTGTAATATTCTTTCTTTACCTGCGAGCTGGCGACCACTGTAAATCTAACAAAACAACTTATTTCATCACAAGCTTGCAACTCAAAACTTAACTTGACTTAAACGGTTACACCCTTGCGATCCCATGACAAAAAGACACTTAACCACCATCGTATGCTCGCAAAACTTTTTGACTTAAGACTTACAAACCCGCAAGCATGTGATGACCACAAAATCAAACCAAAACTTACCTGTTGCCAAATCACAACATAAAATGCTAAACAACTTCAAAACCTGCGAGCAAGCAACGAAACCAACTAAGCTACGATACCAACCACATCGCATGATCGCAAATTAAAATGACTTAACCGCGAACACCTCACAACCTTGTGATAACATAAAATCACACCCAGTCGCAACCTCGCAACAAAAAATGGTCAAGTGCAAAATATCTTGCGAGGTAGCGACAACTAAAATCTCCTAGTACTCGCAAGCTCACAACTTAAACTGACTTGATGATAAAGGACCTGGGAGCTAGCAATAACCATAAAATATCAAAACTTTTTATCTCTTGACCACAGCGACCCAATGAGTACCAACAAAAATCAATATTTTATGTTAATTACCATCATAAACAGGCACGAGCAGTGGCACACAAACCATTAATGAGTAATGACTCACTCGCTAACTCTCGCGGCTATAATGCATGACATCAAACCAATTCGAGACCTTGCAACCAAAGTAATTTCATTAACAATCTCCAGCTCGCTAACATAAAATACTAACACTCAAAAAACTAGAGACCTTATGATTTAAACCCAAACCAACACTCGCTAACTCGCCACTTAAATTGTTAAACATGAAATTTATCTGTGAGTTAGAGATGAAACACTAAACATGTCTCATTGTCTGACCAACTGTTTGACCACACTTGACATTGACATGGACAAATAAAGAGAGGACAACTCAGATTTTCAACGCACGACAACTTCAATTTAGTAGCCAACTAAGACAAAAAAAAGAGACAAAACCCTAATCACCATGAACATCATGTTAAGAATTTAATGTAGAACAGTAGAAAGGTTGTAATAGTTATGCAATATGATTCATTTTATGGATCTTATGACACAAATTGTTGCATTTCATGTTCAACATAATGTGGAACCAATTTACTAATAATTTAGTTGTTTACTAATAATTCATAAAATAAATTCTAATTGTTTACTAATAATTCAAATTCACAATTAAAAATATGAAATAAGTATCCGTTTTGATTGAAAAATTCAAAGAATACAATATCAAAAATCATCAATGACAACTATAGTATTGCAAATTGAAATTGTAATATGACTCAAGAACTATAGTATAATTATAAATACTTATAAACTGACTGCTAATTCACTTCAGTGACTCGGTCCAAGGCTTCTATATCCCCAATGGACTCAAGATCCGGAAACTGACTAGTACTAATAGGTTCATCTTCATTCTGAGTTGGGTATTCAAAAATTTCTTCATCTTCATGCTAACTCTGAGTCTGCGATCCATCATTTGTCTCAGCACTAGCACTAGTAGTAGCACCACCAGCTTTTAAAGTATTGCACAACCCTCAACTTTCACGCATGGAATTCCCGATTGCCAGTGCCCTATCATATGAAAAATCTCTAACATTATACTGAGTTACAAACAACCTCAAGAAAGTTTCCAATTTTTTGTCTAATTTGTTTCTGATCTTTGATTTCAAAAGCCCTAATGCAATGAAAACTCTCTCATCTTCCACCGACCCCAATATCATTGTTTGACATAAATCAACAAGTTTCAAATATTCTGGTATTGTAGTACGCAATGCTTCACTTTGATCTATCCTTTTCCAAAGCCTTGTGATTGATCCAGGGTCAAATGGATTCTCCAGGTCAACCAACTGCTATTTCATAAACAATGCAAAGTGTTTACATTATTTTTTAAGATGATTTGAATTTAAAATTCCTTCTATTGGTTGTCCATTGCAATATGCATCTTTTTTAAATGTCAATATCAATTCCTCTAGTTTTTTATGAAACATCTTTGTGTCATTTGGATTATCTCCAATTGAATGCCAAAATTGAGGATACACACAACCCATGGCTTCACGTATTTTTTCTCAAGGGAATCTTTCCTGAATCTTAGTTGAAAGTTCATATGCAATAGACTTCAAATTATCACTAACAGATTTAATAATCCTATCAAAATCTTCCTTTTTAATTGGTAGTGCTCTACCTCTCTTGCCTATCTTAGATTGGTGCATTGGTATCTGAAATCCTATTACAAAGGCACATAACTCATTTTTTGTATTGAAATGTAAAAAAAATTCAGCATGATTCAAATCTGTAATTATCTACCGGCTAAAAAAATTTGGGCTTCGCCCTGTTAGATCTTAATATAGACCATCTAGGCTCAAGAATGCCATTTTACGTATAGTTCTATACTCATTAATATACATAGTTCTGTCTTGGGCTTTCTTAACAAGTTTGTTCATTGAATCTAGAATGGGGAGAAGACTAGCTAAAGTTAACAAAGTCTCTATATCACTTAACTGTTGGCAATATTGCATTATAACAGACAATGAAAGATTGTTGGCATTTCATAAGAATATTGGGAAGGTTGATGATTATGGATATAACTGATTAAAGATGTTTATTGTCTTGATATTAATATTTTGTCATTGATGTCAAGAAATTGATTTTCTAATTCAATATGATGTTGCCATATCTTGAGAAGTATGATATGAAGATTATAAAGATGTCGGTAAAAGACACAGGAAAGAATATGATGAATAAGGGGATGAATAAGGTATTCAATGGGCAACTAGTACCGAGTCAGACAATGATGAGATCATGATGTTTAGATTGTTTTAACATCATACATCTGTTGTAAATATAAAGGTTAATACTATACTATGTTATCAAGAAAAGAACCTAGTCGGTAAACCCTAAGGTTATTGCTATCGGTTAATGAAGGCGGAATGTCTACCGAGTGAAGTTTAGTATTCACCGAGTTGTTAGCAAGTTGTAACCAAGCTATAACAAAATGCATTAAATGTTTACATGCATTATTTAATGAAGGAAGCTGATGAGCTAGAACTGATCAATGATTGGTGAGCCGTGAATGAAGTTTGTTAACGAATCTAAGGCAATGAAAAGTCGGCATGGAGATCTACAACTCAGATTGAACCGCAATACCCTGGCACAAGTTCCAAGACTAATATGCAAGTTCCAAGGTGGGGTAAAACATTTTCATATTGAAAGATGCATTGAACCTGGACAAGATTGAAGATCTAATAGCTATGATTGATCATGGGAAATGTGATCAAGGAGATTAAGTGGTTACCTAATTGTTTATAAATAGGAAACTGTTGATAAACAATGTATGCAGACAAGTGTATGCATAGGGATGCTACATAGTGATTACCAAGCATAGAAGCTTGAAGACCTATTTTGAATAACAGAGTATAGAAGCCCAACAAATAGACAAGATTAGTTCTATGTCTAGATTGTATTGAAAAAATAAGAATCTTCTTTAGCATTTTAGATGTGAAGTTGTAGATAGATTTTATTACTGTTATTTTGTGAAAGTGACATAAAATCTCTTAACCGAGTGGACTTAACAGTCTTATTTGTAAAACCCTCTAGTAAGGTGACATTCTGATTGAGTGTTTGAAATCCTTTAACAAGGTCACTTCTAACAAGGTGAAGATCCTAACAGATCTGAGGGAAATCCCTTAACCGGGTCACATCTAACAATGTGTTTGTAATCTTTAACAAGATTTGCTTTTAACCGAGCATACTCTAGAAGAGTATATTTCTTAGTGAGTCCAAAATCCCACAGTGGTTTTTCCCTATTTGGGTTTCCATGTTAAATCTGGTGTTATGAGGTTTATGATGTTCATATGCTTTTGAGTTTGCATGTTTAACAGTTTTGGTTATATTACTGAAATATATGTTACCAAGGTTGAATCTGATGTTTTTATGGAAGATTAAGTTTGTATGATTCACCCCCCCCTCTCATCTTGTTGGCTATTGGATCTGTACTTATATTAAGTATTAGAACTATCATTAACTTATGTAAGAGATCAAGAGCTTTGTCTACTATGAGGCGTTGCTCATACATTAGTCTGATCAAGGATTGATATTCTGTTAGAACTCATTCCACCGGTCCATGCAAGGAGATCCATTTGGTCTCAACATCCCTGAGAAGCTTGTTTCCTGCTGTTACTCCCTCAGTAAAAATCTAAAATTCTACAAAACATTTAGGACTTCGGCAGAAGTATGAGTGGAGCTCATGGAGCGGATCTTCAACTTTTGACACTGTAGAGAAATTACTTACAATTATAGATGCTAAATTCATCTGATGGGCCATGCAGTGAATGCCAACCATGTATGGTGCAATACTAGTTTGTAATCTTGCGCAAAGACTAGTCCTTTGACCTTGCATTACTGTAGCTCCATCAGCTCCAACACACACCAACTTCTTGGAAATTGTCAAGTCATCCATACCAGCAATTTCATTCAAAGCTTTCTTAACTTCCAAATATATCTTTTCTGCTGTTGAATTGCCCCTCATTTTATGAACACAGAGTAGATGAGCTCGACGGATGTGTTCTTTTATGGTATACACATGCATACAAACCCAGGCAGTGTTATCTACCGTAGTAACTTCATCTATGGATAATAAAATGAAATTTGACTCTTTTATACTCTCTTGTAAATTTCTCTTTTCCACCTCAGTGAGACAGTTTTCCATTTCCCATCCAACATTTATTGACCAATGTGACATAGGATAGTGAGGAACATTCAAAAAAGATAATAAATTACTAAATTATGGGAAATCTTTCATAGGACGCCCTCTCGATAGAATATAAAAAATGACACAAACAATCTTTGCTAGGTTTGCATCTTTCGCTGCATGTTCAAGCCCAACCTTGATTGTATATCCAAATCCACTATTACCAATCAGTGTCATTTTGTGGTTATGCTCATCATATTTCATGACATACTTAACATGAAGACATTCTTCCTTTGATTTCCATCTTACTACTGGTGTTTCCTTTCCGTCTATGATCTGTTTTTCATAAACCTTACCAATATGCTTTTCTATGGTGTCAAGCTTTAGCTGCATCTTCTTCTCTCTTTTAGTTTTCCAGCTACAAATCTTACACCTGCATTCTATTGGTTGTTCATCATTATTTGGTACTGGTTCAATGAATGGGTCCTTTGCTACCCAATCAATCTTAAAACTCCTTTTCATCTCCCACTCTCACCCTAGTGTTACTTTCCTTTTTCTTTTCTTCCTACCAACATCATCTTCAGTACTAGCATTTGCATCTGAGTGAATTATCTCATTGTGTGTATCCCTTAGAACATCATCTGCCATGTCGATATTGTCATCCTCATTTGATGCATTTAACTCAATGATAATCCCACCTTGTGGTGGTGGTGAGCTACTATGAATGGCTTCTACAACTGCAGAAGTTGATGGACCATAAACTTTGCCAATTCCAAAGAAAGACTTTATGGTAGTATCTTTAAGTTTAAGTTTTGGGCATTTTGATGGCCTCCCAATCCCTTCAGTTTCACCACCTTGAGGAGTCTTACCCTTGTTTGACATCCCAATCCCTTCACCACCCTGAGGAGTCTTAGCCTCACCCATGTCTGACTGTGACATCTTGAGCCTTGACCTCTCACTACGAATTAAAAGTTAAAACTAATACTATCAAGTATGAAGAAATGATTACTCACCTTTATGCCTTCTCAATTCTCTGAATCAGGAATCAGGAATGCCTGGGCCTGTGTTGTAGTATTCTAACTCTAGCCCTCCACCCTACAATGAACTTGAACGCTCCAACTCAAATTACGGAATGCGAATCGAGAGCTCCCAAATTTACTAATTAGACACGAACAAATTGTAAGAAAGTCAAAGAGTGTATTTATATCAATCCATGATTTCTTTTTTGGTGAATTTGGCTGACGCCTACAATGAACATTTAATTTAAGTGGGGCAAAAAGGCTCCTCGAATGCTTATAATTTTTTAATTGATATTGGTGAATTTGGTCGACGCGTGCAATGCACATTTAATTTAAGCGGGCCACAATGGGTCCTCAAATTCTTATAATGTTTTAATTGATATTGGCGAATTTGGCCAACGCGTACAATGAACATGTAATTTAGCATTAACGAATTAGGTGCTAGGTATGTGGTCATTTTACTATTGGTGGTGAATAATGAAGGTGATCTAATACCCATGTCTGAGTGATTCCAGGCGAATATTATGGGCATGCACGTCGAACGGTGTGTGGTGAATGGCGAAGCCAGAATACAATGTACCGTTAACCCCAAAATTTTGGACGATTTGACTAGAGATGTTGGCCCAGACTATTCACCATTTCCTCAAAAAAACTATGAAAAAATATGCGGAATTCACCAATTGGGGAAGATTCGCCACTAAAAAACTCTCTGGGGTGATTGTGTTTTTTTCTTTTTGTGGCTTTGACTTAGAGTGCTTCTACTTCTTGTTGGAGCCCTTTCCTTGATTCTCTTGATTAGCCACCAAAGCCATGGAATTGGAAGACTTGATAATCCCCATTTGCCTCAACTTATCTTGCTCAAGAATCAACAATTATGTCAATGTAGCAAAAGATGGAGCCTGGTATGAACTACTTGTCAATCTTTGAGTATGAAAGCTAGAGACAAAGACTACATATTCTAATGGAAGCTTGTGCACCAAATTCAAAACTAATTTATTATCATCCCTGGTTATACCACAATCAAAAATTTGTGGTCTAAGCTCATTAATTTGGTTACATAATCCTCAATGGAATCAAAATTCTTGGGATCAAGGCTAGAAAGTTCACTATCAAGCATGTACCCCTTAATCTTATCAACTTTGTCATACAAAGAAGAAAAATTGTCCCAAGCCTCTTTGACTATTTTACATTTTACAATATGGAAGATGAGATATTTTATACCATATTTCCTTATACCAATAGCCATAGAATTTTTAAGAAGCCAATTTTCTTGAGCATTAGGTTCAAATTTAGGATCTACAGGTGCTATTATTGTTCCATCAACATATTGTATCAAACCTTTTTCCATTAACTTGCTCCAAGCATCAATTTTCCAAGAAGCATAGTTATGCACAGTTAACAAAGGAAACTTAGGTGAAACCATGATGAATCAAAAGAGCACAAGATCTAAAGACAAGAGCACAAGAGAGACCCCCCTAAATTCACTCAATCAAGAAACCCCCCCTCCCCAAAATGATAATTTTGGCACTTTATGAGTAGTGTGTGTACAATAGGCCACTTACAATCAATGGAAAAGTGGACTTCTGATTTTATTTTACAATTGTCATCATAGGCTGATAATCGACAAATAAAATATGTAAATGATAGATCTAAGAAATTACCAGTACCAAATGGGTAAAAATATGGCCAAATGTTGAAACTACAATATCCACTCAAAATCACTGCAAACTGATGGTAGATTATGAAAGTAGATGAAAAATTATGCACTTAAAAAAAACGCTTGAAAAGGAGTTCATATGAGCTTGAACGGAGCCTTGAAAGTTGCAGAAATGAGGATTGGACAAGTAAAGCCATCAAAAACTAAACTTTCTGAAAAAATTTTGTCCACCAAAATAAAAGAATAACACCACCATGTGAAAGTACACAAAAAATTATGCCAAATCAAAAAAAATTGCTTAAAAATGAGCAAGATATGGGACTTCAAAGTTGGGCTGAAAATCAAAATTGTTGAACGGAGAGGGGGTCAATTTTTTTCAAAAAATGATGTCGTCAACATTTTGTGAGGTTAAATTTGATGCCCATCTAGCCGTCACAAAAAAATCACCTCCATCCTACATAGGCATTCGTACTGTATGGACTGCTTATGTGTATGAATGGGACTACAACACATGGCAATACAAATGATTACATGATATGTGATTTTATCGGTGACTCAACAGATGACTCTGTGATGACTGTGTAGTGATAAGAAATTCAGATCCTGTCACATGGACACCATAGGTGTTTGATTGTGTAGAGTTTGTGTTGATAATAAACTCATGTGATAGATTGGTGTGTAGGCGTGGATGAATCGGAGAGAGCCACGTGGATAGAAGGTGCCGGCCGGAGCTACTATTGAGGTGCCAAATGGCAGTGTGGGACCAGTTGTGGATAGTGATCAAGTGCCACATGGTGGGAAACAGATCCTCTAGTGATCTCTGGAAAGTGAAGGGAGCATTGGCTCACCAGGGCGGGAGGCAATAGAGCCAGAGAGCAGAGCGGCAACATCGGTGAGGACGATGTTGGAGTGGTTGGGGAAGATGCTCGGGGAGACAGAGTCACTAGTGGATGGTGAGAAATAGACAGATGGCGGGGCCACCAAAAAAGGTATGCCCTACAAAAAAAATGAAACCTGTAGTATGATTGGGGTGGGGCCTGTAGCGATAGGGAGAAGTATGAGGGGTGAGGATAGGGGTTCCCCCCCACTCCCCCCACCAAAATATATATATTTTTTATTTTTACAATAAAAAATAAAACTTCTACAAATGCCCCTTTTTTTATTAAAAAAATTTGAATAATGAAATACTGAAATAAAAACAAATTCGCAAAAAAAAAATTATATAGTTTTTTTGAAAAAATTGTATCGTACAATCTAATAGGCTAATTTTTTCTCCAATGGTGAAAATTCACTTTTCATCAAATATGATCGAATTTATACTCAAAATCTATGGAAATGGCTACCCAGACACAACCATGAGGTCCAAATTGCCATAGGATGCCTCCAAAATGAATAGATTCCTAGATGCAAAATTGAAGCTCCAAAATCTTTCAATGAAGACCATTCAATGAAGCTCTAATGGCTATGATACCATGTAAGAATTTGTTGAAAATAGCCAAGACCAAGAGCACATTGAATAGCACAACAGAGAGAAAAAATAGATTGATAAGGATATACTGTATTCTAATCAAGATGCAAAATACTGATCAACTGGATCATCAAAATTACATACAATGTAGATGAGCCTTCTTATAAAGGCAAGGATAGGAGACAAGAGAGCACATGATAATGACATGTGGCTCAATGAGATGCAAGGCTAGGTAGGGGTAGGTAGGAGAAATAGTAAAATATTCCACATGAGGTGGATCACCCACTGAAGGTGGAATTCCTCCACACACACTCCCAATGTATGCACATCCCTAAGTATATCATATGAAAACTATGATGTTATGTATTTACCTAAATATATTTAAGTAAGGTATAATTCTATCCTATATGAATAGGTAATTACACCAACAATGTTGAGTCCCTTGGTTGTTAGGTGTCATCCTAAGTCTTGAGTGTGAGTTGGAACCCCATGTCATCTCCTAAAATTGGGGGGGGGGGGGGGGGGGTTCCTATTTGGTTCCACATAGTTAGGTGGTTTGATGCCTTCTTCCATTGAGATGTTCTTCATTGGTGCTAGCATGCGTGTCCATGGATTCTATGGTTCTTCTTTATGCAAATGTTCTATGGAGCTGATTTATATGTATTAGAGATAACAATGTATCATGATGACTTGTAAATGTGAAAGAAGGATATGTACTTATATAACTTGTATTATTATGCAGTCAGATATGATGTAGTAGAAGAGACTATGCACTTGTACCATGTACTCTTATGAAGTAGAATTTGATGATATAGAGATTACAACCCGAATGGATTAAGATGATGTATTATTATATGGTTCATGCTGTTAAATGTTCATTATGTTGAGAATGAGATCCTATGTTGAATTAGGGAATTGAATGATTAGATTATGTTTATTCTTGTAGTGTCATATACTCTTAGATTTGTTTAGTAGTAGGGAATCCCATTTGAAAGTAGATAAGTGCTTGCTGATATAATATTGCATATGTGTAATGGTTGTCTTTGATGAAATAAACTAGTTCCATTTGTAGGAAAAGATATATTCATATAGTTTCTTGATGTGATGGATGAATAATGGCTAAAGATGGGAAAAAAAGAATTTTTGATTTGGTTCTTTAAAATGAACGTAGATGGTTAATGAGGTTATAAGGACATGAATTGGTAGTTCATAATCTCATGATAGGAAAAACATTTGAGAAGATCCTAAATGGAATGAATGTTAATGATTTCATGGTATGGGTGTGTTATTGTTATGCTGTTAGCAAGTAGTGGTGTTAAGATACCCCAGGGAAAGAAATAAATGAACATATGTATAAGGTTAAGATGTTAATTCCACTTGCATTAAATGTTGTATTTAGTCATGGTTATGTTCATGAAGTTTTAATCATTTTTATGGAGATATTCTATGTTTTGGATTTATGATAGTTTACTATGTTGCATTAATAGATGATTTAATTTTTTTTTCTCTATTGTTCGTTAAATTAGTTATTTTCTCTAGAGTATTTTGGCATGTATTACTTCTTGTATTAGATCCCATGTTCATACACTAGGTACTCTGGTTTCACATGATCCCATTGTGCGTGTTAGCACTTAACATGGGGTTTTTGGACACAAGATACCACTGAGAGGGGGGGTGAATCAATGGTTTTCAAAACTTTGACCATTTAATCCCTAAAGCAAATACTAGATATCACAACAAATATTGAGCAACCTTACCTATGAGATAAAATGAGATATCAAAATGCAACCGCACAAAAGAACAACACATAACACCAGTATATACAAGGAAAAACCAAGATGGGAAAAACCTTGGTGATAAATTCTGCTGGAGTCTACTACTCCAATCCAGCCTGACAATGAAATAATGGTTATAATATTTAGGGCACCAAACCAAGGAGTACCACTCCTACTTTAGGGCACCAACCCAAGGAGCACCAACCCCTGATTTTAGGGCACCAACCCTTGTTGATTTAGGGCACCAACCTAAGGAGCACCAACCCCTATACCGAGTACCAACTCAGTGACCTACAATGAAAATTATCAAATACAAAAGTAATAATCCGGTTACAAGTGAGTCTTGTAACTACTACATACACTTCACCCTGCCAGTTTCACTTCTCCTTTGCCTTACAGGTTAATTCCTCCTTTTCCTTCTATCAGTATGCCTCTGTTATATTCTTTGTTGGTTTTCTGTCCTCTCCTTCCTTCTTCTCACCTCCTCTCTCTTCTCACCTTCACCTATTTCTTATAATACACTGGTTTAGACTCTACCAATTGTCTGCCTCTACAACTAGTTACTGATTCCCTATTCTCTTTGTCTCTTCTCTTTCTGCTCTGCTTCTAGTTTGCTAGCTCTCTTCTGACACTCACTCTCCACCACTTCACTCTAAGTTGCCTTCCTACTGGTTCTACCACTACCGGTTGTCTTCACTGATGCACTCTTGCAGTTTACCAGTTGCTCTGGCCTTACTGGTTAAACCTTTGCTAAACCCTTTCATCGGTTGCCCCTCTAACACTTAGTCTCTATGATCTTCGAATAAGTCTCTAATAGGTTGGCTCTCTGCTGCTCTTTTCTCACTCCACTCTTCAACATGCAACACCTAATCTTCTAGCAGCATCATCATCATTCCTATCTTTGGCCTACATACATATACATGAGTTTTCTCGCCAAATATTTAGTTCAAACTTCACACCTTAGGTTTTCTCCATCGATCATGAGGCATACCAAATCTAGTCATATCTCATCAGATATGATATCAGAGATAACTACCTCCACATCTCCACCATTAACATGCCTTCCAGTACACACTTTCTGTCCTTCACAAATTGCATTGAATTTGTCTGCTCATCTCTTGGTCAAACACCATAAATGGTTAGGCGATTTGCTTCACCTACTTCAATCTATACCCAAACAACCTACATCGATCAGTGCACACCATGGATCTGATCTGATTAGTCCTATGTCGAGCCACAACCTCTCTATAATTTGACCCATAGTAGTCACAATCAACAATTAATGTCGACCAACCACCAACTACCTCACCAACTGCTAGGTTCATCTGTCACTTCATGCATGTTCGCCACCTTGACTCCACATGGAATCATTGTCGATATCCAGCTCAGTTCAGGCCACCATGTTGGTTTAGACTCTGTCACCGACCAACACATAATCGGGTTCATCTACTAGTTCACTAACCTTGTCAGTTATACCCTAACCACTCAACCTTCAAGTTTGCACTTTTTTGATCTATCAGTGGAACACCTTAACCAGTCACCAGACATGCCAATCCACAACATTCTCATCTTTATCAGACAAGAGCTCTTCACTTGTCACTTCGTCATCTTTATCGAAGAACATACTTACCGGTAACTACCTTAATGACACCATGTCATCAATCTTCAACTGTTTCCATCTGAGGCATTTGCATACCAGTTGCACTCTCTATCTACAGCTGCTCAACATTACCTTCTTCATCATCAACTCAAACATTATCTCAACCAGTTTGTCAAAGTGACAAAGCCATCACTTTTTTACTCGTCCTTCTCTATCCCAGTAGCACATCATGTCTTCACATGTTCCTCTGGTGCATATCTCTGATCTCAAACTCAAGAGGCTTCCTCACCATCCACAATGGTCATCTGGTCTATGCATCCAATCACCTATGTTTGGTTTCTATGACTATCTTATCCCGGAGGTTCATGATGTATGTCATGTATACTGTGGGATAAGCTAGGTATTACCACTTATTGGTGAAAGGAATAGACAATTTCACTCCATCTGCCAAATATCAGTGGAGGAGGATATTTGTCACCTATCGGTATTAATGTGACTTCCTTACTATTCTACAATAGTACAATCTCTATCAGTCATCCCTTTATTCAATGATAGAAGCTTTAACCAGTGGGAGTCTTGTTGATCAACATCTTACATATTGGTTGCACTACATTCCTCCATTTTCTCACCTTTCTTTCTTAATGGTCACATGCATACTGATTGGCAACAACTCAATGCCAATCCATCACTTCACTGGTCAATACCAACACATCACTTACTAGTTGACATGACCAATACAACTCATCGGTGAGCACCAATCACTAATTTTTATACCACTTGTTCACCAGGTACCGATCTCTTCTCACCCAACATCAACTTGTACATCCACTAATTGGTGACTCTAACTTGTTTACCAATTGGCTGCACTGTCCACACTACTGGTTGTCATCAATGATAGTTATACCAGTTGACATCAATGACAACACAATGCCAACAGGGTTAGCCCACCAGTTTATCCCTACTTTTTATTTTTCTTGCATTTTTTGCCCTAGCTTTATCCTATAGTTTCTTTTGCATTTTGGTTAGACAAGATTCCTGCTAGAGGTAGAGGTTGTCATGGTGGTGGTTATATGAGTACTCAACGGAATCCTCATCTTGAGGTTTCTGAAGAGTCACACCATGAGGAGAAACAATAGGATCAACAAGGTGGTGATGCGATTCTATAGTTGGTTAATGTGCTTTAGGATCTTCTTGGTTGCTTAGGACCAAGACAGGAGGAGTTTTAGTGACAATGCAACAAACTAAAAGGGAGGTTGAATCAGTTTGCACAAAAACTTTATACAACTTAAACTTAAATTTAGATATGATAATTAATAGTTAAATCACAAATCAACACCATATCAATAACACATATAACACTAAGCTTTTTGACATTGAAAACCTGGTTAAGGGAAAAACGACTATGGGAACCTACCTACAATAAGATGATACCCTGCTAGAAGTATATGAAATATTATAATGGGGAATGCACATGCATTTAGGTACACTGTGAGCTCACTGCTCTAAACACAATAACAAAAAGGGCTACATCAATAAGGAAGACTCACTGTCTTACAAAAATATTCAGATTATATCTGGAAGATCATGAACTAATAGAATAGCATCTCCTAATGTCTGGTTACATTTCTGGTTAAGCTCATGTACTACTCTGCAACACTTCTTTCACACTTCTCTTCTGCTACTGAAAGATAAAAGATTTATTTGCATTTTTCACACACTTGCAGATTCCATGGATACATTTGCAACATAATATTAAATCATTTTATACAAATCATCAACCTGTATTTCAAGGTTGGCTCAACCCAAAAATACAAATTACCAAATATGACCACACGCACTATAATGAAACATTTAGACCAAAACAATTTTGGCTAATATATAGTATGGACCCAAATCACCACCGCACACATGAAACACCTGCAAGAATTATGTCTTGAACTTCCACAACATGCCACAATCATCATGAATGCTGCATAACACAAAAAACACCATTGGACCAAGAAAAACATCATTAACACGCACAATGATCAACACAGACCACAAACACAAATAGAAAATGATCTAGAAACATCCACAAGCATCATGAATTACCACAACAACATCCGCAACATGACCACTTACTAGAATCTTCATCATCAATAAACCAAACCTCAAGAATGGTAACTCAACTGATTATCAAACTAAAATATATGCTTGCAAACATCTAAATCACAAACCATATAAATTAAGGACACACGAAAATGTCCCAAACACTCTTCCAAATCTACAAACAAAGATATTGCAATCCCAAAGCAATATGAAACAAAAATATAGAATACCGAATAACACAAACAATTAAAAAACTAATTGCAATACTAGACCATACAACTCAATCAAATCATCATGCAAACCACTGAAACTTCTGTTGAATCAACTAAAGATACTTATCTCAAAACCCTTTAATCCACAGTAACTCAACTGAAACACACTGGCCAAACCAACTCATTTAATCTAACTACAACATAGAAACACATAGTGGAATATGTTGATATTAATGACAAAACAATGTTCCAAGAAATTTCTCAATAATATCCAACAATCTTCCCCTTTGGCATTGATGACAACATATGATGTGAAAAACAATCAATGCTAAGAAAGAAAATAATTAGCTCCCCCTTGTTGAAATCCAAGAACACTAAGAGGTGGGGGTGAATTAGTGTTCTACCGGTAATATTAATTTTAACCTTATTAACAAAACAACTCATTAACCAGTATGCATAAAAGCAAATAACAACAAGTGATAGTAATGCAACCACAAAGATGCATACCATAACGTAGAGATTTATGCGTGGAAAACCTCAAAGAGGAAAAACAAAGGTGGGATTAGTGACCCACAATATCTATCCACTGACCAAATGAATAAATATTTCAAGAGGGGTTTGCACATACATGAAGGCACACTTCCTAGAGCGCATTGCTCATCACAAAGGAGCCTCACTGACTATAGATTCAAAATACTAAATTACAAACAAAATCTGAACTCTGAGAGTGCATTTGATATGTTGAATGAGTTATGGTTTAAGAACTGTCTATACCAGTTAACACTGTCTCCTCCCTTACCAATAACCTAATTCACTTTCCAATTCTCTTCACAAACTACCAAGACCGACTATAGATCATTACATTCTCATTCTGTTGATCAAGATCTTGCTCATATAATTCTATTAATCCTATCACACCTATATATCCAAAATGACCTAATTGAACCGACCTATATACCCTTACATACATAAACATGAATTTCTTATGTCGGATTACAATCATATTACAAATAAATTACATTTTGGCCTAGATAAAAATATAAACATCAATCTTCGTGACCATTTCTGCTTTAACCTTTACCAGATCAATCTCCTATGTCGGCCTCCAAATACCAATTCCTAGTTTACCGGTTTCCCTTGCTTGTCGGTTTCCTTGAATGATGGATGTTAAACCTTGAATATCGGTGAGTACCAGATAAGTATCCAAAAAAATGATGTGTGTTTCCATAAATGACAACACCATGAGCCCGAATGAGTGTCAATTGCCAACAATCTCCCCCTTTGGCATTGATGACAACACTCATGTGAAAAATGAATCATTGAAGTGCTATTCCGGTTCCTATCCACAAAATTCCCAAAACTGATCCCAGAAATATGCTCCCCCTGAGCTATACATTACTTCTTATGTCCCTTAACATTTTTCACATCCAACCTCTCCCCCTTTGACAACAATGCCAAAGCTGGGGCAAATAATAAATGAAAGAATTAAAATTGTGTTTACCAGATCTAGATGTACTTGAATATATCTGAATAAGCACTCTACAAAAATCCCAAGTAAGTATCCCAACCATTTTTCAATGTTCCCAAAATTGATACAAACTTATTAAGAATGTACGCATGTAATTCTTAATCTGTTAATTTTGCCTGTGTGGGCATATTCATCTGTTCTATACATTCCCTTTTATGAAGCAACAAAGTGTTAAGTCGGGGACTAACCAAACCTCTCAATTCTCTGGCCCGACAGATTAACCTGTCCATATCCTTCTCCAAAGCTAATATCTCCTATTTTGAAACCAAAATTTGACCATCAACAGTTCAGGTCAATGATTGAGTACCATCAAGATTGTTTGCAAGATGCTCTAACCGGACCTTAGCTACCTTTATTTTAACCTCCAGGTCTGCTGTTAATTTGGCCATGTTAGTGCAAGACCGGTAAATGCTGCTACATTGATGAAGAGCTTCATCAATCCTTTTCAACTCTTCTGTCAGCTTAACCTTGTCTGATGTGATCATGTTGTCACAAATGACCTTCCGAGATGCATTGTACCTTTCCACCAATTGTCAATTTGACACTTGTTGAAGAGTTTGGAACTCTTTGGCAACGTGTTCAGTCAAACCCTTAAGCTTACTGGAAGGGCTAGCTACCTGATTAATCTTATATTCCAGTGCAAGCTTCTGCAAAATAGGAATGGCTTGCTCAATCACCTATTTGTTCTTATATCCTTCCTTCATAAAAAACTGAGGTACAACAAACATTAACTCAGAAATACTCAACTGTTCAATGTTCTTCTCAAAATGTCTAAAGTATACTTGATCGAATGTGTCAAGTGCCAACAATGAGGAACCAACAACTGATGATGGTGATGGTACTTTGACTTCAATCTATTCTATTACATTTTCCTCTACCTCTTTCTTCTATTCCTTTTCCTTTTCTCACTCCTTGGCACCAGTGGCTTTGCCACTTGGTGCAGTTAGTTCTTCTGCCACTACATCATGAACCTCAATTTATCTACATCAATTATCAGAGGAAAATTGTCCTCAATATTATATGTCAGTTTTTCCTCTATGACTTGTACATTTGTATCTACCGAAGGAGTATCCTTAGTCATTTTCTTATCCAAAATCGGTGGATCTTCACCTAATATTCCTTTACCCTTAGTATCAACCAAGATGTTTGGAATGTCGGACTTGAGAGGAACTTCTGGTGATGTAAAGAAATTTGGCTTATCAATAAAGAATTTTACCCATGCCTCATGAGTTTCTTTAACTATTTCATTCACTCTACCCACCATAAGACTCACATGTCTGTGCCTACTCCAAAAAATTGTTTTATTAGCAAATTCAAGACACTACTGCATCTCTTCTTCAATAATTTACCACAAACAATCAACAATTCCTGAACCTTTATATGCTTATCTTCCTCAATAATAGATAGTCTCCTAGAATATAATTTGTTATACATCTCTACTAGAATTTGCTTTTCTATCTCAATTAAGGCCTTCTTATATATATCTAAGTATAACAAAACTAATTCCTCGATCTCCTTTTGTTCTTTATCATCCATATTTTCATAGTAGTGTTGTATATTGTTCAAAATTCCATCCTTAGTAATTTGTTCTATCAATTTTTCTATAGACAAAGGAGGGATAACCTTAATACTTCTACCGGATTCGAGTTCTATATCAAATTCAGATTTCTTCTTCTTACTAGGAGTGGGAGCTGTCTCTTTGACCGATTTCCTCTTCTCTGTAGGATTCCTCTTCTTAAAAGGTTGCTTATGAGCTGCCAGAGGGGTGATCTTGGTTTTCTGTTGTGTTCCTTCCTCGGGCTTCTTCCTCTAAATTCTCATGTAAATTTTGGGAATCTTAGAGGGTTCTTCTTTAGTTTCAGATCCAGAAGCAACATGGGCAATAAAAGTTTTTGGTTTCTTCCTTTTCATCACTCCTTTGCCGGTTGCTGCTACTGATGAGGCTTGAACTGTTGCCGAAGAAGATGAATCTGCTAGCCCAATGATCTGCTTGATTTTATTGGACATTTTCTTGACAGTCTATCCTTCCTTCTTTATTTGACCTTCCCTCTTCTTCTTACTGAACCCTATTTGCACCTCTAATTCCTTCTACTTTGATGTCCCAAAAGTCTTTTCTGTCTCATCTACTAGGGCATATATAAGAATCTTGGCATATAGGTCCAAGATCTTTGCATCTACTTCATAGCCCATCTTAGTTATCCATATCATCCATTAGAGTTTCATCTTTTTTAACCATAAAACAAATTTTAGTGGAGTACTTGTCAACAATGTGCTTTGGTACCCTTTCCCTTTGTTTCATTGCCTTCTGAAAAGCCTTGAAATATCCCCATAAGGTGGATTCTCTCTCCTGTCCTAGGTTTCTTAAGGCATCCTTGATTTGTTTACCCTACCAGAGTGTCAAAGGCCCATTGCCTTTTACCGAATCTCGGGGTCTCATTGAGAAAGAACAACATCAAACAAACAATAAGATTACCATACTAGAATACACCTTTCTTCTCACCCTTGATTTTACCAAGATTCAACATTAATTCATCACACATCCACTGGCAAAGATCATATTTCTCATTTTATTTGATCATCTTATGTGCATAGTAGATTCAAGAACTAGAAAGAGGGTTCAACTGGTTAGATTGAGTTACCTTGTACCCAATAACCATGATAGAAAATCATACGTTCTTATATTTGATTGTGCTAATCCTCATAGATTGATTATCAAATGTGGCACTGGTTATCTTGGTGACTGTATTGTTCAATATTTTCCTCTTATCCAGTCTCTGACCAACCTGGGGAAAACCTATAATTGCCTGAATGGCATCCAGAGTGATAATATGAGGCTGATCTAGCCACATAAACTCACCATGAACATGACTCAACACATACCGGATGATTTCATCATCAAATTCGGGCATCTCCAAAATATCTGTAAACCCTAGATCCTTCAAATGTCTGAATTTTGGTATGATTATACCATTCTTATCCAACAATGTTGTCATATACATGGTCTTTATCTTAGATGAACCCAATTCATCCAAAGTGCAGTGAATGTATGCTCTAACATCCTTAACATAAAGAATGTCGTCGAGAACCCTAGAACATGCGCCGACTGAATCATCAGCCTTTGCAATCTGAGGGTGTTTCTTGAATACCGAGCATGGACGATCCTTGATATCAATCACAATAGGAGTAGAAACCTCCACTGGAGTGGGAGTAGATCTAGAAGCCATTGCAATTTGAAAAAGATAGCTTGAAAACTGAGAAATAACTTAGAAACTTCGTCGGTGATAAACCTTTAAAAGAATGCTTTGAATGCACTAGAATTCACTTGGGAATGCTCAAGATCTCTTTTAATTTCCTTCAACTCTCTCTTCTTCACTCTGAATGCTTGGTGATGAAAAATGAATCACTTTTTTCCTTTTAACTTACAAAACCCTAATTCCTCATTGACATAAATGCTTGTTGACATATCATACCAGATCCAAGATCCATCATATCTGCACCCGTGAACCTCCAAACTGACTTCTTCAATGTCTAAAACAAGCTTTTTGACCACTATCAAGGGTAATGCAAGATTTGTCATCAATTTGCCTCCCCCTAAGGCTAATGCTTTAGTTACCGGATGAGTTTCCTACTAGTGCAAGAACATTTTTCTCTGTCGGTTGAGTAACTAGGGTATTTGCTTCAGCTAGTTGATCCTTAGACTTTCTAATCCACTTCTTCTCATGTTCTTTCAGGATATCATCAACCTTTTTTTTTCCCTTCTCATCATTTCCTACCTGTGGGTTCTTGCTTCTACAAAATATTTGACCTATTTGACTAAATGCCTTCCACAAACTGGTTTGGTTCTCCTAATTGGTGACCATCATTGACCATGAAATGTTATGTCAACCTCCAAAATTCTCTTCTACCACATTCAAACCCCTTTCTAGTTCTCTACCACTCAATTCTCATGTATTGCACTCATCAAAATGGTCTGTCACATAGAGATGCCAGACCTAGGGTTAGTTCTCCATCCTCTTTGCCCTGTTGTGTCCTCTTAATGGATTTAGGAATTGACATATGATACAGTTTCCTATCATCTCCTATAATGGCAGACTATTCAACTTAAGATTGATAGGCCAAAACCCATTATTACAGTCAAACCCTAGGGGTTTGAGGGTGTTACGCTACCCGATAGAGATTTGCTTGTAGAATGGGGCCACGAACACTTCAAGACTTCACACAAAATGCAAAAAAAAGGTTAAACAATCTAGTTTCAGCATCTATGTCATGAGCATTATTTCTAGTCCACCTACAGTATGCAATTAACATAAATTAGATGGTTTTCTGAGTTTCCAATAGTTCTTGAAGCTTCAATTTCTTTTTCAAAAACAACCAAATCAACCCACTTACATATTTCAGGGTTTGGGGTCCTTAAAGGTGTCACCCCAAATGAACACAATCTCCTCCAACCATTTTTCAAACTGAACAGATTGTTGGAGAATCACAACTTACAAAAAGTGCAAAATTAAATTGACAATATGACATTTTTTGCATTATTCAACCAACTTAGACTTCTGACTATCATAGTGCCCTAAAATGATTACATTTGATTCTAAAACATCAAAAATAACTCAAATAAACCTTTAGCCACTTGATCCCTCAATTTAGACAATTGTGACCCTTATTGACTCAATTTTCTCTACAAGACCCTAGATGACAATTTGACCCAACCATGGACAAACTTGCCACACTCCTAGGACATTGAATTACAAAAAGGACCCATAGGGTCTTATTACATTCCTTATATGCTAATAGAATATCATCTTGTTCTTGGTTCATTTCTTCATAGGTAGGTGCTCCTGCACCAGGAAGACCCCTACATAGATTTCCATTTTAGTTTTTTTGAAAGATTCGCCTACTCATTAGGAGATTCTTAATTGTGCATTACAGGAAACCCATGTGCCTAGAAACATAGATCCTACACATTCCAAGATTTAGTAGTGCATTTATCTATCGCATAACATATTAGCTTCACTCAATTTGATCCCATGGTGCCTAATCCTAATCATATCCATCGACTTAATATTGAGGCTATTATCAAGCCCTTCAAAGTAAAGTGAGTTCGGATTGATAATGGTTTTACCCTAAATATTTGTACATCGAAATTTGTTACGCAAATAGGCTATACTATCATGGATTTTCATAACCAATACATCACTATCAAAGCATATGATAATGCAAAGGGAAGTAAAGTGGGAATCATCAATATTCCAATTCAGGTGGGCTTGCTAACACAAGATACTCTTTGCAACATTGTTGATGTTGATCTTCCAATTAATATCCTTCTTCCTCACCCATGGATCCATGTCTTGTATTGCATGTCATCCACTTACCACCAATCTATTAAATTTCTATATCAAGGTTGTGAAATTACTATTCCTAATGACACTCAACCATTTGATTATTGTCATTCTCTTGAACCATCTTCCCCATATTCCCATCATTGCCTATGTATTAATGTCAGAATCGCTCAAACTACTTGATCATCCTCGTATGTTGACCATGAATTGATACTCACTACTGCAAAAGAAAATACTTCCATTTCATCTACCTTTTCTTATCTCAAGATCAACGACACTGGTTGTGGCGAATATGCCTTACAAGGAGCCCTTGCAGTGGGTGTGTTACCTCTAGATCCTCATACCCATGGGAAACTAACCAAAGAATAGAAGAAGAAAGAACCCATGGTCAAAATGTGTGGTTCTACTACATTCCAATCTCATGGTGAACTTAATCATGAGGTCATAGAAGGATATATTACTTAGTAGTTGTTTAGGGATGTTGTTTTAGACAATGACACCCACCTTAATTGTTGGCATTATTGCCATTGATGTCAAAGGATGTCAAGAATTGTTAAAAAAGTAGGTAGCAGGTGTGCATAACACAAAGATAAGAAAAAGAACATAACATGTAGGTTATGTAGTAACATTACAAGTTGCAGAAGAATATGGACTATAGAGTGCAAATTAGTGTTGGAGTTGATCTACATATGCCACACAATGTGTTGGACCCATCAAGTTTGATCCAAGAGGACTACAAATTTAAATTCGTTGATTTATGGTAGTTTGACTAGAATGGCGATTCAACTCAATGACCTCTGTCACTTATTAGAGTATCATGCTTAGCTATAAAGGTCGAGTTGGATTCAAGTGGTCCCCATATATTTAGGTGTATGCATATGCACATGTGTTGGTAGCTCAGTGGCTTTCTCATGTTGAGATTGTGTTTGTATGGGACTCGCTATATGTGTGGATTAGTGACCCCCACTATCTTGTGGCTTGTTTTTGTTGAGGCTGAAGGTCTTGAGGGTTAAAACAAGGAGAAGAAAGACATTCTTCCCACCATCTGACGACATGGTGGATGTGTGAAAGGTGACCATGCAGGGTTAAAAGTACAAAGACAAGAATTGGGCTTCCTGCTATCCCACGTCATCAAAACATGAGAAGTGATGGTCATGTAGGGCAATGCAAGGAGAAGCGAGATATGGATCCTGCTATCCCAAAGAGTTAAGAAGGTTGATATGATGGTCGCACAAGGAAACATGATGATAGCGATAGAAGGTTCCCACTATCCTGCACCATTCAAGATGGATGGGTGATGGTTGTGTAGGACAAAACAATGAAGTGAGAAAAGGATCCCACTATCCAGCAGTGTACATAAGGATGGAAAGAGGATCTCGCAGGGTAAGTAAAGGTAGGAAGATGGTGCATCTCGCTAGCCCACACGGGTAAAATGAGCGTGTAAACAATGATGCAAGGAAAGTTAAGAGGATATATGGTGCATGTCCTACCATACTATATAAATAGCGTTTAAGGTCATTGTGACCACCAAAGATGTTTCAGTTGACATATTGGTAGCTTGTTTGTCCACGTGACGAATGACCAAGATTGTCCAAGTGATCCAGATGCCGATTAAGAAGACTTTTGATGACACCTATGCATGCCGATAGACACAAGGGTTTTTACATGAATGTTTACTGACCTTGTCTGAGTAATGTGACAAAGGAAATGGAGACATATGGCTCCCTGATTGTAAATGAGAATATGTAATATGCAAAAGTCGGTGATGATGGATCTAAGTGTGGTAGTTGTCAATCTTTCCAAGGTAGGTTGACAAAGGATGGAGAATGTATTAATGGTGATCAAGTTGCAAATGGTTGAAGCGTTTTAGGTGATCGACAAAGGCAAAATGAAATCTATTAGACAAATTGAGCTTGCTAAATATAGAAATGTAGTACATAGAAATTTTAGAAAGACAAATATGAGGCATTTAATGCAGATTGTCGATCCAAGAAAGAAAATCAAATCTGATACATACCAAATCCCAAAGAGACATGGATTAATTTTAAAATTGTAGATTTGGAGGGAAAAATATTCCTTGATGGAGAGTTGTTTGTCCAAGGCTGTACATGTGATTCAATATCGGTAGGTGTGGCTGTTGAGACAGAGATAGAGGTGGAAATAAATTTATTCTAATCTATCAGCTTAAGTAGTAGAGTTGATAGTGTAGATAGTGTATGTTGTAGAAAGGTGTGTTGCTACTAAGAGAAATCAGAGATATCTACAGAAGTCGAGAGAGTAAGCACCATGCGAGAATAGAGCGCTCTGAAAAATGAAGCTACCTAACAAATGAAGAAAAAGGAACCGAGGAAGAGATCCAGTAGGCAAAGAAATTCATTATCATGTTATAAATTTTTTTTAAGTGTTACAAAACCCATTTGTAACAAGGCTTTATCACTATATTGTAAATTTTGATAACTCTTGTATATCTCTAAGTGGGTGCTTAGAGCAGGGGTAGGTGCTCATAAAATCAAGGGTTGGTGCTCCTTGGGTTGGCTCCCTAAACATAGTAAACTATTATTCACTATGAGGCTGGATTGGAGCAGTAGACTCCAATAACTATTCTCACTGAGGTTTTTTCCCACATTGGGTTTTCCTCATATATTCTGCGTTGTGGTTTGATTTGTGTGTGTGTATGTTCTTAATTAATTTTCAGTTTTAGTACTTGCACACATAGTTAAAATCTTTATAATACACTGATTCACCCCCCTCTTAATGTCCATTTGTGTTCTTAATTAAACACTTTAAAGAAAAATACTGTGTAGCACACAAATTGGCTACCAAGAAATAGGATTACCAAGGAGGAGGATTAGGACAAGAAGAACATGGAATCAAAAGGCTTGTTGATCTAGCTCCAAATGTTCATCATCAAGAGCCTGGTTTTAGACATTCTTCTCATGAAGCGTCAACCGCGACAAATACTTCTGGAAACAATGAAAATGTTTTGGTTTATATCGAAGACATAACTGAGGAGGTTTTTAAATAGGAATATGATGATATGGATAACTCCTCATCCTTTGGCACATCCACCCTCTTTGACAATTCTATTTTATTAATTGATCTTCCCCTTTAGCATTCTAAACTCATTGGTTGGGATCAAACTATTGCACACCTTGATACATTCCTGAGTGATGGAATGCTCTTGCAATTTTTGGGAGGGACTAAGTGTGCAACATATTATCATCCATATTTGAATACATTGTACAAGATGGATCCTCAAGGTTAATTTAGGTAAGAGGGGATCCTTAATTGTAAAAGTGAAAAATAATTGAAAAATCAATTGTCTACAAGTGAAAACCTTTTTGAGGTACCTATAGGCTCCAAAAATATAAAAACAAAGGGTGTATCTTATGGTGAAAACCTCTCTGAGGAGCTAGAAGATGAGGATTCCCCTCTTCCTCTCATCAACATATAGGTTCATAATAAATCCCCAATCCTTATAGATCAAACAAGAGATGTTAATTTGGGAACTGAAGGGAATCCAAAAATTACTTATGTGGTAGTATCTTTATCTGATGAAGAGTTTCAAGTGCTTTTTCAAATCCTTCACAAGTGACCTATTAATTTCACATGGTCTTACATAGATATGCTAGGGCTTTATCCCAAGCTTATTTTACATCACCTAGTTGTTGATCCAAATGTTAAACCTGCTAAGAAAAATCTTTGAAAGATGCATCCTTGAATTGTATTACTAGTCAAAGCAAAAATAGAAAAAATGTTAGAAGTTAAGTTCATCTAATCGATTGATTATTTAGATTGGATTTATAATATGGTACCTATTTATAAACCCATTGAAGTTATCCGATTTTGTACAAACATCAGAGATCTCAACAATGCATGTCTCAAAGATGATTTTCCACTTTGTAACATTTATATCTTGGTTGATTTGATAGAGAGACGTGAAATGATTTCTCTTATGGATGGTTTTCTAGGTTATAACCAAATAAAAATTATAGAGGATGATCAACATAAAACAACGTTTACCACTCCTTGGGGCACTTTTTGTTATCAGATCATGCCCTTTGGTCTCAAGAATTCAAACACCACATACTTGTACAATACTAGAGGATTATGTAGATGACATCCTAGGAAAATAAAAAAAATAGGGTAGGACATCTAGCTATCCTTGAATAGATTTTTGAACATTTGTCTAAGTACAAGTTACACCTCAATCCTAAAAATGTATGTGTTTGGAGTTACATCAGGTAAACTCCCTGGCTTCATAGTTTCCAAGCATGGTATATAAGTTGATCCTAAGAAAATCAAGGTAATCCTAGAAATGCCTCCTCCTAAAACATTGAAGACTTTTCATTGTCTTCAAGGAAAACTACAATCTATCAGATATTTTATTGCTCGACTTGCCGATAAATGTTACTCATTCATGCATCTTCTTTTAAAGGGTGTAGAGCTTAATTGGGATGCTCAGTGTCAACAAGCATTTGATAAAATAAAAGAATATCTACCTCATTCTCTAGTGTTAATGGCACCAATTCCAAGATGACCATTCCTTTTGTATATCTCAGTTACTCCAGTCGTATTGGGTGCACTGCTTTCCCAACATGATGATCAAGGGACAAAACATGTCATTTAATACATTAGACAAACCTTGGTGGGATATGAGCTCAATTACTCACATATGGAAAAATCATGTCTAGTTGTTTCCTTTTGTTCACAAAAGCTTTGACATTACATTCTAACTCATAATGTTAAGCTCATATGTAAGATTGATCCTTTGAAGTACTTGTGAGAAAAACCTTACTGGTCATATGGCTAAATGGGTCATGTTTCTTAGTGAATTTAATATTCTATATGTAGACAAAAATGTCATTAAAGGACAAGTAATTGCAAACCAATTAGTAGAAACACCCTTGATAAATATTCATCCTTTAGTTGTAGAATTTCCAGATGAATATGTTTGCACAATCATAACACAAATTCCATGGAAAAATTATTTTGATGGTCCACATACACATAATGGACTAGGGGTAGGGTTCTTATTTGTGACACCACAAGGAGATCTTATTCCTAAACCTTTCAAGATATCCTTCCCATGCACTAATAACATTTTAGAGTATGAAGGTCTTATAACTGGTCTCAAAATGACTATATAATGGAATATTGCAGATATCCTTGCTTATGGGGATTCACAATTGGTTGTCAAACAATTGAATGATGAATACCAAACTAAGGATGATAATTTATTACCATATAAAAGAATGGTTGATGATCTCAAGAAGAGTTTTCAAAATATTATCTTTGATCAAATCCTTAGAGCACATTACAAAGTAGTTAATGCAATGGCTACTATTGGTTCATCAATTGCAATGGAGTCAAATAGTCCAAAATATAAGTTTCTAGTTGAATAGCTTCTCCAACAGCTTTTGAGACATCACATACAGATATGTTGTGCAACATTGTTGATCCTTAATCCCTTTGGTATGATGATATTTATGCCTACCTTAAAGATAACACCCTTCTTAACAACATATCCCAAAATTATCATCATAACATCATTTGCTAATGTGCCCAGTTTACAATTATAGGAGATAATCTATATTGTCGAGGCTATCATGACATCCTCGTTAGATTTTTAGATTCAAATGAAGCTAATTTTGTGATGAAAGAAGTGCATGCTAGAACTTGTGGCGCTCATAGAAGTGGATATGTTCTTGCCAAACAACTTTTGAGAGTGAGATATTATTGTCCCATGATGGAGCATCATTGTTGTGAGTTTGTTAAGAAATACTTACCCTGTCAACAACATAGTGACTTGAATTCATGTTTCAATGCAATATTTATATCCAATTACAATACCATGGCCTTTTTTCTATATGGGGCGTTGATTTGGTTGACAAAATCCATTCTCCTTGTTTATATGGACATAAGTTTATCATTGCAGCTACTAAGTATTTTACTAAGCAGGTTGAAGCTATCCCCATGACTCTTATTACTAGTGTTCAAGTGTCCAAATTTATCCTATATCATATCCTTTATCGCTATGGAGTTCCCTCTACCATCATTACTAATAACAAAACCCCATTTAAAAACTAAAACATGTGTGATATTTCTTCCACATTTCATATCTAGCACCGTTGGTCCACCCCATATTACCCACAAGGTAATGGCCAAGTTGAGGCAACCTATAAAACCTTGTTACATATCCTTGAAAAGGGTGTCAATAAAATTGGTCATGATTGGTATCTCCATCTAAATTCTACCCTTTGGGAATATTGCACTAGTCTCCAAACTCCCACTAGAGCCACTCCACACTCCCTTGTCTATGGTGCAAATGTAATCTTGCCAATTAAGATTGAGCTACCATCCTTGCACATATCCCTAAAGAACTTTTTTTTTATGAAGATTATAGGGTGGAAAACCTAGCTCAATTGGATCTCCTTGATGAACAATGCTTGAAAGAATATGATCACTTACAAGTATATATCTACAATTGTGTCAATTTATACATCACATGGTACATCATGAATAAAGAATAAGTACATTTGTAAGTGACGATAAATGAAAGAATGATGATCATGTTGCATGTTCAAAAATTTGTGTGGGGTGAAAAGAATCAAATATGAATATATCCTATGTATGGTGCATCAAAAATAATTATTTGTGTCTGCATCAAGCTGCAAAAAATGCTTCAGGGAGGCTAGGATAGTCCCTGTCCTATAGGTCCCTATCCCTAATCTTTCCCCTAGGATCCATGTGCAAATCCTAATGCTGACCCAGTGCTATGCTCACTACCTTATGTGTTGGTCCTCCTACTGAATCCATCATTACTCTAATTGGATCTCCTTGATCCTCCACTAGACCCCCCACTGTGTGAAGAGTTGGATCCTTGCACCATAATTGGAGCTATGTAAATATCTCACTGGTCTAAAGGGATGACTCTCTCATAATGAGCTCTATACCATCTAGCATAGTGAGAAAGATACTTAATCTCCACTACTCGCCACTCTATCATAGTTGCCAAAAAGGTCTGGTGTCATGCCTCATCCCTCTCCTATGCATATTTATCCACTATTTCCTCTATCCTCTGTTGGGAATGCTTGATGATGTCTCTCACAACTATGGTTGCATCTCTCTCCTATAATAGCCAATCTCTTTGAGCCTAAAGCTAGACCCTAGCCTGATTTTCTATATCCCCCTCTCAGTGAAGGCTATCTCTCTCAGTGGTGACTATCCATAGCCTCTTCTCTGCCCTATCCATTTCCTCTTGTAAGGACTGGATCTAGATAGCTAGATCTAGAGGTGCTGTTGAGCTTTCTACTCTCTCCTCTCTCCTCTACCTATGAGGTTACGCCTATCTTAGTGTGCTCCTTCCCTATCCCCATCCTTGTGAAGGTGCTGGTATGGATGTTGGGGTATCAACATCTATCGCTTAAGTCCCTATTTTCCCTATCCCTACTCTCTCATCACCTGCATCCCCTCCTCCCATCCTCTCTCCTCCTTTGACCCTCTTTTATCTCCTAGTTGGCACAACTGGTGTCACTGGTATCCCCCGAGCTTGTCTCAAAACTGTCACAACCGCTTCCTCTGCTCTACCCTTGATTGCCTAATAGGCATCTAATCTAAATCCTCTTACCCATGCCTCTTCTCCTACTCCCTAATAGAGCCAATCCTACCCTCCCAACTGTAGCGGGCATGTGCTTAGTCCACCATGCTATATATGCATCAATAACCCCTCAATCTACTACTCCTACCTTGGGATCCCATGCTATGAGCACCAACTATGTCCACTCATCAATAAGAGCCTTCTTATTCTCCAAAAGTGCCCCCACTTTGCAACTCATTCTCTTGTCTATATCACTCTATCACATTCTCCCTCCTACTGATAATGTACATAAGTTTAATAACATAAAGAATATGGTAAGGATCCTCTATCCAACTTGCTAATGCCATGTATAGTTGCCATGTAATATGGGTAACATCTAACCTATCAAAAATGACTCTCTAGTAATCAACATCCTCAGTCTCCTCACAGTGTATTCCATCTCTATAACTATATACATTAGGTAGATTTATTGTCCTATCTACCCATCCTACTAGTTGAGTCACTGTAAAATGGTCCCATACCCATACCTAAAGCAAAGTCACATAACCAAAACTACAACCTCCATGGTAACATATTTAATGGAGCTCTCTATATAACCCAGTCAAAATGAGCATCCCCCAAGCTATCGATTGGCTGAGATCTATAGCATCAATGCATACCTATATCATACTAAATACAACTGATTGCACACCCCCATCTGGTAAAATGAAACTAGTAACTAGTGCACATACAAAAAAGTAAGTATGTCGACCAGGTGGTGTTTTCTATAGAGTTCGATCCAATGATAATTTCCCATGGTGTAACTATACCCTCATATCAACCAATCTTTATATAGCACCATTTGGGGTGCCTGATATACGATCACCCAAACTCCTCTAATAGGAAATCTCAAAATGCTATATCCATCCTCGCTAGAAATAGTAATCTCTTTAGTCCGCAGGTAGAAAGTGGCAGTATCATTCTTCCACCTCTCTACTAATGCAGTCAATATGGTTATGTGGGATCTAATATGATGCATGTGAACCAAATAATCGAATCCAATCACATCAATGTGAGCCCACTCTGCAAGACCAAATCCATTGACTACCCTAAGAACTATTGATCACTTCTCTCAGCTCAATAGGATGTCTATGCTCCACTACATCTAGACAAATCAATGTGTAAGAGTCATTTCTTCTATCTATCTATACGTTAGGAAATTGGAAATCATCAAAGCATATCAAACTAATCTAGCCCAATCACAAAAACTAGAATGCAATGATCTATCCTAAAACACACTCAATAGAGACATGAAATAAAAACATTCAACAAAAGATTATGCAAACCAAAATGTAGATTTGAATGCTCCTTCATGCGGCTCCATTGTCCTTTCTTCTCCAAATAGCCTTTGTTTGTGGATCTCACCTTCAAGTGCATACACCTAATGTGAAAGCAAGATAGATATTGGCATAAGAATACTTGAAATGTGATTGATTAGAAATTTGATAACCTGATTATTCTCATTCTCATTAGTTGGGATTGAAGAAATTCATCCAATTTATAGAGAAATTGGAGAAAAAGACCAAATTAGCATGATTCAATTCAAATGGAAATTGCAAATCAAACATGTTAATTATGACAAATTATGACAAATTATGCACCTTCTATGCAAAATTTGATTGATTGATAATTCATGACAATTTATGACAAATTTCTATGTCAAAATTGATTGATTGTCAATTATGACAAATTATGACAAATTGAATTGTCATTCCCATGAAATTAGGAGATGAAATAGGAGGGAATTGAAATTAGAAATTAGGAAATTAAAAAATTGAAATTGATGAAAATTAGGAATTAGAAATTAGGTAAATTAATTAATAATTTGTCATTTATTAATTAATTCACAAAAGAGGAATAATTAGCCAATTAAATGAACATTTAATTGCAATGAGAAGACTTAGGATAAATAAATAATTTATTAATCCTAGTGGAAGAAATGACACACAAGGTTAAATGATTAAATCATGAAACCCTAGAAAATGAATTAGCAATGCGAGAATGACAATTAGGTCTTGATGAAAGATAATTAATGTTGATCATGATTTGATCATGATTTTGAATTGATAAATTATTTGATTGACAAAATGCACCAATTGACGAGGAACAATGACTAATTGATCCAAATTGACATAATTGAGAAAGACGACGATCGATGACAAAGTTGACAAGAGGACAAGGATCGATGACAAAATAGATGACAAGATTGAAAATGACAACGATCGATGACAAATCGATCGCATGATGATAAGATTGAAAAGAGGAAAAAACCCTAATTAGGATTGACGATGTCCAAAATGATGACAAATGAGCACGCACATTGATGCGACAGGATAAGTTTGACCAAAATCATGACTGAAGATTGTTGTCGACAAGACCAAATTTAAGAGCGAGATGATTGAAGAATGCAGAAGAATGACTCGATGCTCGCAAATAATAAAAATCAAGTGCGAATCATAGGAGAAATGTTAATGCGACGCAAAAACCTAAAATGAGGCAATGCGCAAAATGTTAAAGTATGACTCCGCAAGCGTTGACCATTTTTAGGTGTCTACATTTTGCCCCTCTTTGAGACAATGCGATTTTAAGCGTTGTTTCAAAGAACAATAATGAAAATTCCCCAGACAACTGACAATGACATATGCATGCCCCCTCGAGGAATTGGCCAGAAACATGCAAAAAAGAGGCCAATTGATCGATAAAAATGATAGGATTGAATGGATTGACAATTGGAGATTGGATGCATGAAGGACAAGCAATTTAAGGTGCAAAATACCACGACCAACATAAGATGGAGAGGGTGCACATCCATCTATGCACTGACAAAGATCTATAAATGGGACCAAGAGAGTGACAAGAGCTCATTTGCACTAGCTAAAGAGGAGGATTTGTTGCTGTGGACAAGGACACTTGCAGAGAGATGGCGAACATTCCAATGGTGGATCACCTCGGAGAACATGTATGCACTTACAGACAATCGGGCAATGCAGGAGCAGTGGTATGGATCTCAAAGACCCATGTTTTCAATTTCATGAATTTTGATTGCTTGTGGGACATTGCGGGGCCCACAAAAACTGCAAAAACTGAGTTCTGCGTTTGTGTAGGGTGAATCTTGCGCTTGTGTAAGGTCTTCTGCACTTGTGTAAGGGTACACAGGCATAGGTTACAGGACACAGGTGCAGGAGTCAGGACACAGGCGCAATTGTGCATTGATGACTCAATTTGGGTGCAAAACTGCATGCAAATGGTCCGAAAGGGGGGGAATAAAGATAGGATAGGGTATGTAGCGTCCTAAAATTGTGACACTTGCAATTTCAACTGAATTTGGGTCTTCACAATGGTGACGCAACACTGAACCTGAATGGAGACCCCGAAACTTGTCCATGGCATCAAAAACTGCATTTTTCAGTACCCTGGCTTGATCCTCCTTGAACCCTGCTGTCCCTGGAGGTGGGACCATGGCGCCTAGCACCCTGGTCCTTCAGGACCATGGTGCCCAGCACCCTGGTCCCCCAGGACCATGGTGCCTAGCGCCCTGGTCCCTGGCCCTAGCCCTATTTTGGGTCCGGTCTCTTATGGGGCTTCGGGTCTTTTAGTTTGCAAATTGGAAAATAAGGTTGCTATGTCGACCCAAGGTCGGAAAAATCAGTCTTTCAACCCTAAGTGGCAAGTATATAAACTACATTTCCCCTCTCAAAAAGGGTAGATGAAAAAGGAAGGACATATGTGTACAAGACGCGGAAACGACATTCAAACATTTAAGCATTCAAGCATTCAAGCATTCCTTCAAGCAATTGATCATTCTAAGTCTCCATTCAAGGCTAAGTGTTGCATTCAAGACAAGGATTCAACCATTGAAGAGGAGATCACATACAACATACAACATACAACAACATTTACACCTTCGCATGTAAGAATACAAACATTCTTACAACAAGGTATTAGTACTTGTTTACATTACAATCATTTACATTTACAACATTCTCATTTCTTGGTTAATTCCAAAACCGGGGTTTGACTTAAGGGAAAACCCCTAATCCCTAACCCCCCAATTGTCCTCTCTTTTCTGTGTGTAGGTTTCAGGTACGCGGCTGTAATTGAAGATCTGGAATCCTTGTGCAGAGACGAACAGATCCCCCTTCGTTTCGCGGATTTTTCGGAGGACTGTGTGCACGCCGGGCACCATCGTCCCGTCAACTTTCACTCAAATTTGCAGGACAACGCCGTCTCGACATTTTACTACTAATTCCAGGTCCGTAGCTTCATCCTATATTCCTATCTCTGTTTATAAGCGGATCTTTCTCACTTTACATGCACTCCTAATTCAATCCTTCTATCTACATTCTTTACAAAAGAGGGTAGCCTTGCTATCATAGCCCTTGAAACTCATTTAGAATCCAATCTTGCATTGTGTGGGATTGGATCTTGTGGGTTTCAACCCCTCTTTTGAATGTAAAGTCTCTCCTAAGTGAAAACCGTCAACCCTAGTGACCTCCTTTCTCTCTCCTTGGAGTGGTGGGGGGAACACTTAGGGTTCGATCGCGATTTTCCGCTTTACATTTTGGTGAACCCGACGTGAACATCCTTTCTGATTATTCATGGTTAGATTTGAAAATTGGATGCCTTGATTACATTTCCATGTTTGATCTTTTGCAAATTTTAGAGGTTAATTGCATAAAAACCCTAAATTTTCTTTTAGTAATTGAGCTTGTGAAATGTTTAATTGTTAATGCTTGTTTCAGATCTACCCTTTTATTGCAAATTATCAATTCATATTTGTGCTTTAATTCTGAAAATTAAGTGGTTAAATGTCAAAACCCTAATTTTTAAAACCCTCTTTGTTCAACCTTTGACTGATAATTTCACTGATCAAAACATCTCCAAATCAGCTGTAACTTTGGATTCCGCAACAAAATCATAATATCTTTCATCCCTGAAAATTTGGAAAAAAGTTGCGAGGACCATGTGCACTCCGAGCGCCATCGTCCCCAACATTTTTTCCGAAATTTCGGGAGTTAGATCTTACTGTATTTTTCTGCTAAAATCCAGAATTTTGGCTGATTTTATCAATTACAACACTTTCAAAATTAAAGTCAAAGTTGGTCTAGTGATTGCTTGGATTGAGGCTTCTAATCATTCAAAAATCGTTGAAATTGAAATTTTGTGTCAAAATTGTGTTTCTTACTATCCTAAATCTGAAAAGTGTGTTGGCATTCATTCGAAATTTCAGTGCTTTATTCAAATTGTTGCAATTTGTGACTTTTGAAATTAAATGTTTAATTGCGACAACCTTGATTTCCACTTTCAAAATTGAATTTTGCATAAAATTGAGTCAATTTTTAAATTTCAAAACCTGCATTGCTTTTAGTATTCCCTCTAAAATCATAAAATTCAAAATTTCAGTTTCCCTCTCTTTTTCAAAATTCAAATTTTGCATTTTCCAACAATCTTGGTAGGGTTCAATTTTGAGATTGCAACTTTAATTTGGCCTATCTACAGATCATAAAATCACTCAATTTTTTTAGATTAGCTTTAAAATCATCATAACTTTCATCCCTGAAAATTTTGAAAGAAGTTGCGAGGACCGTGTGCACTCTGTTCGCCACGGTCCCGGATATTTTTTCCAAAATTTTGGGAGACTGTCTTGATTGCATTTAATAGCTTAAATCTAGGAGATTGGCTGATTCTACTGAAATTTGCTACCTCTAAAATTCAAAATTTTCTCTCTCTCTCTTTGGTGCATGAGTTTTACAACAATAAGCCCTACTTACACTATTCATGTTAGACGAAGCCTTAGAATTAAGTCTTTCCGAGGTTTAATTACCGAGGAGATGGAACCTAATTTGAATGGCCTTTTTAATGAGGACACGGGTAATTCCTCTAATCCTCCTAATGATGAAGAAGCTCTCCATGAGGTTTCTATAGAACAACTTTCGAAATTGGATAACCAATTTGATGATTTTCAGCAATGGATGTCTCAAGAGTATCCCGATAGTCAAGCTCTTTCATTAATTGAGGGTCTAAAACGTATGGTTCAAAGTGATAAGAATGGAATTGATATTTTGCGTGGTATTGTACACATTGTGGATTTGAATGTGATGCCTATGAAGAGTTGTGCCGAAACTTTGGGTTATACACAACCTCCTACTCAAGTCAATCATTATATTCCGTTGACAACTTCTATTGCTAGTATACCTACCTTTACATCAAACATAATGACTACTTCTATACAAGACATTCCACCTATGATCACCAGTCATGGGGGCAATCCTTCCTCTTCAATCAACCCTCTTCCTTCATTCAATCTGACTTCTTCATTCATTCCTTCAATGAGTGTTCCTATTACATCTCCACAAATGAACCTGGCGCAAGGGGGCAATTCATTTAACCATTCCATTCCTCCTTGTAGTGTTCCTCCTTTCCAATCATCTCCTATGACTAACTATCATAGTGTCCCACCACCTTACTCTCAATCAATACCTTCTTTCAATAACATAATACCTCCATCTCAATCTAACACATCTAATATGAATTCTTCGACTTAAGCAACCATTAACAATCTTGCACAAACTGTCTCTTCTTTACAGCAACAAATTGCCTCTATGAATCAATCTAATTTTAGTGTGCCCACATTTGATGTTGTAAGCCCACTTTCTCTTGACATTGTTTGAGCTATTCCCCCTAAGCATGTTGAACTCCCACAACTGGAGCTTTACAATGGTAAAGGTGATCCTCTAACACATGTTAAGACTTTTCAAACAATATGTACTGATTTTTCTCATGACCAAAGATTGCTTGCAAAACTGTTTACTAGAACATTAAGAGACAAGGCTCTACAATGGTATTGCTCATTGCCTTCCTATTCTATTACTTCTTTCCAACAACTTGCAAATGCTTTTATTCAACAATTTCAAAACAATATAAGTCCTAAAGTTACTTTGATTGATTTAATGCATTGTAAACAAGGTGTTAAAGAAAAAGTGACTGATTTCATTGGTAGATATAAGCATTTATATGCTCAAATGTCTTTTCCAGTACCTGACAATGACATTCAAAGAATCTTTATTTCTAATTTACAAAAAGATATTAGAGAAAAACTTCTATTTTTTGAGTTTACTTCTTTCCAACAGTTGTGCGCAACTCTTCACAATTATCAACTGACTGTGAGTCAAATGGAACAAGCAAATCCTATGGCTCCGAGTGATAAGGGTGATAGTAGTCAACAACCATTTGGGAAGTTTAAACCGAATAGAGAATCCATTAAATTCAATGAAAACATCATCAACAACAATGTGAATGCAGCAGCAGGTGTGCCTCCTATTTCTAAATTTTTCAAGAAAGAAAGAGAGTTTACTCCTTTGAATGAATCATTGCATAGTATTATGAATAAGTTATTGGAAAAAAATGTGCTTACTCTTCCTCCTATAAAGCAAATCGATCTTACAAAGATTAATTCACCCTATTTTGATAACAAATCTTTTTGTCAATTTCATCGGCAACCTAGGCATGATACTGAAAAATGTTTTGCTTTAAAGGGTAAAATTCAAGATTTGATTGATAATAATACTATCTCTATTTCTGGTATGAATGATAAAGGCAATACATCTGTAGCTCCTCCTAACCAAAATCTTAAGATTTTTACTGATCCATTACCTTCTCATACCTCTAATGCGATTGAGGCTAATGATTCCTCTTTCTCATCTGATGGTCTTGTGTCTATGACTCCGAATGTGATTAACTTTGTAGAGCAGCAAGAAAACCCTAAAGAACCTTCCATCACATTTGATTCTAGTGAAACTATTAGGGCACCTGATGGTCCTTTATATATAGTTGCAAAAGTCAAGAATACACCTTGCCGTGGAGTGCTTATTGATCCTTCTTGCATGGTTAATATCATTACTGAAGAATTTATTTTTACTTTGCAATTGAATCAAGTGATCTATGACAAAACAGATGTGATTATGAAATTATTTGATGCATTTTCTTCTCCTGCAATTGGTTCTATTACATTACCTATTGAGGTCCATAACAAATCCCTTGATGTGAACTTTGCTATTATTCCTTCATCTGAACAATTTTGTGTGAAGCTAGGCTATCCTTGGCTATCTTCCATGAAAGCTATTGCTTCTCCTACTCACAAGTGTTTGAAATTTCCCCATAATGGTGAAGTTGTTACTGTCAATCATAGTCTCTTTAAACCAGCTGAAAGAACTTCTAGCGTTCCTATTGATTATTTTTGGCCTAAACAATTCCAATCTCTTCCTCCGCGAAGTGATCATCTTTTCAAATCTTATCAAAAGTGGAAAACAGATATGATCCTATCTCTAAGTGAACCTAGAACACCCAAACTTGATATTCCTATCGTTCTTGAGAAGGAAGTTCTTCCTTTGAAAGATAAAACTAATGTCTTTCCTCAAGAAGATTCCCAACCCATTCCTATGGATGTGACTATGTCTATGTCTAAAAGCAGACCTATACCTCCTCGTCATGATGGACTTGGTCTCCTTCCTAAACCAAATATTCCTCCTTTATACGGAGCAGTTCCTCCTCCTTCCTCTTATGGAGAGAAGAGACCTTCCTCTTCTCCTATTATCCAGCCTAAGAGACCACAACCTAAACACCGAAGTGATAAGGATGAGAACATTCCTCCTCCTCAATCTTCTCAACTTCCTACTAAGACTAGATGAAATCGTTCTGCACGTGAACGCCGATGAAAGCGTCGTCTTAGAGCTCAGGCAGCTGCTTCTCAAATTTTGCAATCCCCAAAAACACCTTCAACAAGCATTATTCCATTTTCTCCAAAATCTCCTAAACATAAGAAGCACGATGGTCTTGATCCTGTGCGAGTTAAAGATCCTATTTTTATAAATCTTGATGATGATATAGATGAAAATGTTACTTCTCTTGCTTCTGATAGTGAATATGAATTTGTTGATGTTGATAACCATTTATCTAACGAATTTTCTAAAGCACTTATCCTAGCTCCTAGACAAGAACAACGTGGCTTGGAACATGAATATAGCCCTTGTTTGGATCTTGTGATAGCTCCATCTGCTGTGTTGGATGTTCCTCCTCTAGCATGTTCCCTGCCTTCCCGAAATATTGATCAGCAAGATCAGGGGGTGGATGACGTGCTAGACTAGTTTCATTAGCATAGCAGACTCTCTCCTCCTCTCTTGTGTTACTTCTTCTATGTGTTATTCTCATTCTTCTATTTGTTGTCCTTAGTGTTGTCTACTTGAGGATGATGCAAAGCATTGAGATCTCTTTTGGTCTCTCTCATGTTGACTCAAAAGACACATGTGTTCCCTTCTTCTAGGTGACCTTCCTTGATTGGGGAATGAAGAACAATTATGCATACATACATATGATATACATGAATTATCATATAGCATATTGACCCTAAGGAAAGCGAAGTCACCTCATGCTTTGTGTTTTGTGTCTATTATCCTTGGGTTTATCTCACACTTGGGGGCTAAATCTTTGTGATAACGTGCTCCTTTCCCTTCTCATTTCTTATGTGTATCACTACCTTAAAGCAATCACCCCCGTTGAGGCGTGTGCGATCGCTTTAACGTAGGGGGGCATACACCCCGTCTATCTCTTCAAGATACTTGAAAATTTCTTGGCGAACTTAGCTTTTCCTTGAAAATTTTTGGTATTTTTCTTGCATGACTCATAGTGAGGGAACCTTACTACTGACAGTCATGGTTCTCCCTCGTGATCTTCCCTTTTACTTTGTCAATTGAAGTCATAAGATCCTTAGTCCACTGGGGGCTTGGTGTGTCTTGCCTCCTTGACATGGTGAAAGTCTTTCAATATTGTTTCCTTGTACTTTACCGGAAGTATGAGCGTACGCTTATACTCCCACTAAAGTGGGGGCTAAATGTAGAGTCCTAAAATTGTGACACTTGCAGTTTTGACTGCATTTGGGTCTTCACGATGGCGACGCAACACTGAACCTGAATGGAGACCCCGAAACTTGTCCATGGCATCAAAAACTGCATTTTTCAGTACCCTGGCCTGATCCTCCTTGAACCCTGCTGTCCCTAGAGGTGGGACCATGGCGCCCAGTGCCCTGGTCCTTCAGGACCATGGCGCCCAGTGCCCTGGTCCCCCAGGACCATGGCGCCCAGCAAGGACATATGTGTACAAGATGCGGAAACGACATTCAAACATTCAAGCATTCAAGCATTCAAGCATTCCTTCAAGCAATTGATCATTCTAAGTCTCCATTCAAGGCTAAGTGTTGCATTCAAGACAAGGATTCAACCATTGAAGAGGAGATCATATACAACATACAACATACAACAACATTTACACCTTCGCATGTAAGAATACAAACATTCTTACAACAAGGTATTAGTACTTGTTTACATTACAATCATTTACATTTACAACATTGTCATTTCTTGGTTAATTCCAAAATTGGGGTTTGACCTAAGGGCAAACCCCTAATCCCTAACCCCCCAATCATCCTCTCTTTTCTGTGTATAGGTTGCAGGTACGTGGTTGTAATTGAAGATCTGGAATCCTTGTGCAGAGATGAACAGATCCCCCTTCGTTTCGCAGATTTTTCGGAGGACCATGTGCACGTCGGGCGCCATCGTCCCGTCAACTTTCACTCAAATTTGCAGGACAACGCCGTCTCGACATTTTACTGCTAATTCCAGGTTCGCAGCTTCATCCTATATTCCTATCTCTATTTATAAGCGAATCTTTCTCACTTTACATGCACTCCTAATTCAATCCTTCTATCTACGTTCTTTACAAAAGAGGGTAGCCTTGCTGTCATAACCCTTGAAACTCATTTAGAATCCAATCTTTCATTGTGTGGGATTGGATCTTGTGGGTTTCAACCCCTCTTTTGAATGTAAAGTCTCTCCTAAGTGAAAACCGTCAACCCTAGTGACCTCCTTTCTCTCTCCTTGGAGTGGTGGGGGGAACACTTAGGGTTTGATCGCGATTTTCCGCTTTATAGGGTAAAATAGATAAAGAACACCCTGATTTGACCATGAAAGAAAGAAATGCAGCCCATAGGAGCAAACCCTAATACTGACAAAAGTGTGCCCCAATTGTGATGCAGAGTCGACAGTATCCATTGATCACGCGGGAGAACCAACCAGATTGTTTCATGCTACGACATAGAATCAGGAGCACAGACAGAGATATCCTAGCAGGACTTGGGATATATTATATCACATTCATGCCTGAGATTAGGGAAAACATAGGATTGCTTACCGCATTGGCAAAGCGATGGCATTCGGAGACCTCCTTATTCCATCTGGCGACTGGAGAGGCGACAGTGACATTAGAGGATGTATGGCACATCCTTCGCATTCTGATACATGGGGAGATGATAGAGTATGACCCAGTGATAGGGAGAGACGCGTTATACAGGCTATTTGAGTGCAACACAGATGATCTAGACATCGTCGAGAGGGAGATCAGCTGTGAGAGTATGGCTTCAGAGTATGACCGATGATATGTGGTGATAGCAGTTGTGATAGCATGTCTACTAGCAGGAGATAGATGAGGACATGGATTCCCTATTAGATGGGGAAGAGTGCTAGAGTGGATGGCGACAGAGGGGACAGTGTATGCATGGGGACCATGTTTGCTTGCTATGCTATATTTTCAGCTGCATCAAATAGCATATCAGGGAGTTCAAACTCTGAGCTGTGGAGTCACATTGCTACAGGTATGGGCCTTTGAGCACATAGCTATATGTCGACCAATTACAGAGAGACAGGTTGTACCACACCAACCATATGTATACTGCTATGGGGGAGCACTGAGATAGGGTCCATCTGGATACATATTGTACTGGCGACATGAGGTAGATAGACCGAGAGAGTTCACATGGAGGCCATATCTTGATTGCCCTGGATGGTCAGATGATCATGAGGAGCTACCATATTGTAGACAGGAGAGGTACCTGATTGGGTGACCAGTGAATCACCAGAGAGTGATTGAGATGTACCTGCCAGAGAGGGTCAGATGACAGTTTGGAGAGAGGCAGGATGTACCTAGGAGGATGGCATGCTTTTCTCGATCTCACAGAGAGACGAGTCAGTGGGGGAGTATGATTCAGCCACACATAGCATATGTCAACTTTGCACAGCTACAGCAGAGACAGTGGGATTGGAGGTCAGATGTGGTAGACGCTGGGATGACAGAGGAGTATGAGATATGGTTTACACGACGACGGCCAGTGCCATTGACAGATCCGGATATTCCAGTACTGAGGAGACAGGAGGACTTCCCACTCATAGGAGAGGAGGGAGATGAGGATGATGAGGAGGATGAGGGTGGGGATGACGAGGACGGAGATGATGGTGGGGAGGATGATGACGGAGATGATGGTGGGGATGACGATGGCAGAGATGATGGTGAGGATGACGATGATGAGCTAGACTTAGCTGAGCAGGAGACATTGCAGGATATTCCCATAGAGCCGGAGACAACTAGGACAGAGGAGATGGAGATGTGTCAGGCTACCATAGTGAGTCAGTAGGATCATATTGCGACATTGGAGAGACAGTAAGATCAGTTCAGAGCAGAGATAGCCAGACTCATAGCAGCTCGAGATACAGCAATAGCTCAGGCATAGCGAGAGGAACAGAGAGTCACTGAGTTCATTGGGTCAATTAGAGATGCCAGTGCACGAGAGATGGCACAGATGCTGGTAGAGACCGGAGAGGAGATACGCCATTGGAGGACACTATATGAGGGTGCCATTCCACCAGAGTAGAGAGCAGCTTCATATCGGGCACGATCGAGGACAGAGAGCAGGGCACACTCTCGGAGGTCATTGAGCAACATGGGGGTGAGTGGACCTATGAGACCACCATAGCCAGGACCTGGGATAGGAGGGACATCATCCATGAGACATGGAAGGGATGAGGAGGACAGAGGGAGCACCCAGTGACAGAGGCACGTATTCCTTATGACAGACAGATGGACATTATGTAGTGTGATATTTTGTAGTCAGCCTGCGGGCCATACTTAGGACAGACAGTCTGATTTTGTACTCCAATATTATTGTGATACGTGATATTATATGCATCGATATGATGGGATGCAATGTGTTATGATTTGTAGTTATTTTTCATGTATGGATGACTTATGCACTGGTTATGAACATGTATGGATGTATTTTTATGTGTTTTTGATGCATTTATAATATGAAATGGATAAAATGATTGATGTAATGCATGAGATGATGTTTGATATAAATGAAAATGTACTAACCAATGAATGCAGGATGCAGCATATGTGTGTGGAGATCGGAGCACTAGACCGGACTGACTATCTGAACTGACGGAAGAAATGTTAGTAAGAAGAAATGAGACAGAGGACAGTTAGAGATGAAGAAAAACTTGCTTTCAGTAATGCACTTTGTAGGTGAGAACCTTTATTTTTATGTAGAAAAATGGATGCGTAGCATCATGGCATTGAAGGCCAGAGCTGAAAATGCAACCCTTTTTTGCAAAAGATAGACACATCATAGACAAACAACAATCACAACAAAAAAAAAAAAAGAGAGACCATGAACCATCCCGGTCACTCTAAATCACTCAGTGACATCATCAAGCAACATAGGAACATGATCGAAGATAAATCAATAAATGATAAGACTCACGAATTCCAAAAAGTCAAACAAACATCTTGATCTTCATTGTCAAAAGTTGAAAGTGCTGATAGGACGATCATGCTGTCTAGTTTCAGGATATGTGGTACCCCGTCTAAGACAAGACACAGTCTGGTTTCGAGTATACCACACCCTGTATAAGACCCATGATAGTAGTGACAAGGACAAATGATTTTGATGGTAACATTCAATTGAGAAGACAATTGTGATCAGTTTGAAAGTTCAGTTGTGATTGAAAAAGTTCATCTATTAACGCATGATTTCAGGAAAGCACAGTGTTGGATTGCGTGTCGTTGGAGGGATGCTTAGTGAGTTGTCTATGCACAAAGGGGATATTTATTGCAAAATGCTTGTTTTTGTTATTGTTTTTCCTTTCGAGTTTTACAATTTTTTTTTGTGTACATTTTTTTCAGGACTTTATTTGACTTTTTAGGGATTTTTTTAGGACATTATTTGATTTTTTTGAATTTTATTTTAGGACATTTTTCAATTTTTTATGATTTTTTTAGGACATTTTTCAATTTTTTTAGTTTTTTTTTTCAAGACATTATTTGATTTTTTTGAATTTTATTTTAGGACATTTTTCAATTTTTTATGATTTTTTCAGGACATTTTTCAATTTTTTTAGTTTTTTTTTTTTTTTTTGCCCCCAGTGTCTAGCAAGGCAAGGAATATGACAGGTGAATAAATAGGCTTGCTAAAATGTTGGTGGATAGAGGGAAGACAAAGGCCTTTTATTATGGAGACAATACAGATGCAATTTTCAAGGGCTATGGCGTGATGGGACAAAATATTGGATATGACAATGTAAAGCAGTGACATAGCATAAGGGACATGTCAAGAGGTTTTTGAAACCATGTTTAAATTTTGCATCCTTATGTCAGATCAAGATCAAGGAATGAAAAAGAGTGTATGTATAGTGATAAGATATGGATAGGATAAGCAAGACCTAGAATGGATAAGGGACATGGACTGAAGGTCGGGATAGGATATGGGATAGTGGTAGAAAGTTGCAATAAGCTAGGGAATATGGATGAAAGGTTATAATAAGAAAATGGATAAATGACCAAAAGCTATGATGGAATGAAAGCTACAAACAAGATACATGATGCTCATGAAGATCCTCAGCCTTGTCAAGATCAAAGGTGGAAAGAGGAAATTGGACATGAGGGACAATAGGATATGAAGGGTAATGACAGGGGTTCGATAAGATAATGAAGGGCAATATAATATGGAGGAAACCTGCCCCCAAGTGTGGTGTGCAAGAAGTTCATAAATTATGCATGATGCCTGTTTGCCAGGTTTTCATCACGGTACTTGCCCAAGGCGCCTATTTGCCAGGTTTTCACCAGTGGACGAATTATTTTTGCTTTACTTTTTTTCTTTTGTCTTTTTTTTTTTCACTTTTTTTTTTTGTATTTTTTGGATTTTGACTTTTTCAATAGAAGATGGACACATGATAGGGGATGGAAGAAGGACTCAAGCATCTTTTTGTTTGGATAGTAGCCTTGAAAAAAAAAAAAAAAAATGGACCATGACCTTTAAAAGTATGCTCAAAGACGTTGGTAGGATAAGGACATGGAAAATGAGATGAAACTAAGGCAAGGATTTATGCAAAGGATTGGATCAAAGGGATCGAAGGATGGAAAATATGCATTGGATAATGGATAGGGTACTGGAAGAATTGGGCTTCACTGGATGGAAATGTTGGCAAGATCAACATTGGCACACACCTTGATGGGTGGTGGATTGATGGAGGACAAATAGATCTCAGATTGTGAGATTTGGATGGAGGAATAGGTTAGGATTTTGGGACATAAGGGCCCAAAATGGATGAAGAAGGTGATGGAGGAACAAATTTGAGAGGGTTGGATGGAGGAATAGCAATTTTGGATGCCAAGTTGGATGTTTCTTTTTGTGCTTCAAGGAGCTTCTTAGGGATCCACATGGTTTTTGATTTTTCATACTTTTGTGGTTCCTTGGAGTGCATAGCTTGCACAAGGGATTTAGGAACCCATATATATTTTGACTTTGCTTTATTTTGCTCAGTGGGCCTTTCTGACCTTTTGGATATTTCTTTTTCTTTATATATCATATTGTTCTTTGTTTTGACATGTCGATTATATTGGACATGTTGATCCTTGAATACATGTGGATTGCTAGACTTATGATGCTTATACTTGGCATCCAAATTGATTGGAAGAGGGAATGAATGTTGGTGTGGATGGGAATGATATGGAGGCATGTGGGATGGATGGAAGGTTCTCCAAGATGTGTGCCTTTGTTGATGTTGCATAGGAGATGGAGGGATATAGGGACCTAGAATGGATGGAAGCGATGATGGGGAAGGTGGACATTTGGATTTTGACTTTGAAGGGATACCAACGCCTTGAGTGTGAGCTCTGTATCCATGCCCATTAGTATACTCTTTGATATGAAGGGGTTCTTGCTTATGAAGGTCTACCCCTTTGCCTTTATCAATATTTTGACTAATAGGATACTCTTTGCTTTGGCAAGAAGATGTGAGCCCATTTTGGGGTGGATATGATATGAGAGAAATAATGAGATCTTGAAGTGGATCAGATTGCACCAAAGTGGAAGAACCCATTATGCATGTCAAGGGTTCATGAACATCTTGCACTAACATGTTAGAATCATGAGGGGTATTAGGATCATGAGGGGGACTAGGATTTTGTAGTGGACATGGTTCAATGACAGGCTCTTCAAGAGATGGAATGGGAGAAATAATGGGATCATCAAAAGAAATGAGACCTTGGAGTATATATGGAGCATTAAGACAAGGAGATGGAGGAACAAGTGGATCTTGTGGAGGATCTAAAGGAATGATAGGGTCTTGTGTTGGAAATGAATTTGGAAGGATACTTTGATCTTGACAAGGAGGAAGATCATTGGATTCCTCTTTAAAATTGCTTTTCTCTTGACTTTCAATGGGATCATCAGAAAGGATGGAAGGGATATCTTGATCTTTCACGGGGAATGGAGTGTCAATAGGACTTTGGATAGGATGGAAAAGATTAGGGGAATCATCATGAGTGTCTGGGAACATGGGGTCCTGGTCAACAATTGGATGGGATGATAAGTTTTCAGGATCTTGATCTTGAGCTGTTTCAAGACACGTTTCTTCATGCTCTAAATTATCCTCTTGACATGAGGTTGGATTTTGGATATGCATGGGGGATTCTAACAAGGAATCAATGTTTTGGCATGAAGGAAATGCACTTTGAACATTTGTGATGAATTCTGGCAAGTAATCAATGCTTGAACATGAGGAAGAGGGACTTTGAAGGGGGTCCTCTAAAACAGGTAATGGCAATAAAGTGCATGGTGGCATTGGGTCTTGAATTTCTGAAACATGACAAGGATGTGCATCGTGAATTGGATTATCTTTGCAATCAATTATGGATAGCTCTTGGATAATTGCATCCTTGGGTGTATTATTTGATGAGGACAATATAGAAGATTCTTGGGAAACTTCTAAAGGTGTAGGGATAGATGCCACTGGAGAATCAATTTGTTTGTGGGGGGATGAGGCATTGCTAGACATAAGTGTATTATTTTGATCTTCCTCAAGGAACTCACTTGGTAGGTTCCTTAAGAGCCTTGCAATAAAGCCACCTTTCTTTCGAGGTTTTGACATAGTTGTATCTGGAATTTGAACTTGTTTTTGGTTTGATGTCATGTTTTGATGTTGGACTTGGTTCAATTGTTCCAACATGTTTAAAACTTGGCTTGGTGCATGTTGCAAGTTTTGTTTTTGAATGTTTGGTTGTGGTTGTTGACATTGATATTCCACCATTGGTTGAACCAGTTGTGGACATTGTATAGTTGGTTGGACATATTGTTGAAATTGGACCATTGGTTGTATATGTTGAACAATCGGTTGAAGCATTGGTTGTATTGGTTGAAAATCTGATTGATAGTAAACACCTTCTTGTTCTTGTTGTGGAGGCACATAATGTTGAAATTGATGTTGTCTCCTTTCTTGAAATTGTTTCATCATCTCTATTTGGGAGAGGAGAGCTGGTATGTCTGATCGTTCAAGAAGAGATCTTACATCAATTGGCTCAATCTTTGGATTTCGACCTGGAAATTTTTGAAACATTTTGGACATTTGTGATCTATTCTTCTCAATGTTTTTCACTCTTTGTTCCAATATCTCCTCTTCTTGAGCTAGTTTCTCCTCTAGTTTTTGTATTTGGAGACTTGTTTCATCATAAAAAGTTTGATCGATATTGCCTTGTTGTTGGGTTGGATATAATTGTTATTGCCTTGGATTAAAATTCAATTGCATTGTCGGTTGATACATCAAACTTTGTTGCATCATTGGTGCTTGGAACCTTGTTTTAATAGACATGTCACTATGCAATGTTTTTGGGATTTTTTAAGGATAATATATGATATGCAACTAAATGTGAACTAAATAGATGAAAATGCAATCTATGGCAAGAATGCAACCTATGTTTTTGTTGTTTTTGAAGATTTTGACAAACTTTTTGAATGCAAATCTAAAAGAGACCCTTAGGAAATTGAAATGATGTCTAGACCTCAAAGGACAAAAGGACCAAATGACAAAAGGATAGAATGACAATGTCTCCTCTATATGCTTGGATACTAAGCTAGGTTTGACGAAATGACATGGATGACAAATAGACAAAAGGTTTGATTAGGTCTAGACTTCTTAACAATGACCTAGGATTTGTTCAAAGATTTGAATTATTCAAGTATGACAAAACCTAGTTATGACACTATATGCAAAGGGACAATGGCTATGCAAATGACTCTAATATGATATGATAATGACCTAAGCTTAATGAAGAAACTTAGGGTATGAAAATATGAATGTATGACAATGGTATTACTCTAATGCAAGAGGACACATGAAAAATGGATGACCCTTATTGATATGCAAAGGAGTATGACTTAGATGAAACTTAACCTTGACAATGATCTTGCAAAATGCAAACCTAGGATGAACCTAAATCTAAGTGACATGAATGTTGAAACAAGATTTTGAACAATATTTGACAACCATGTTTGAAGGTGTTTTGAACTTTGTTGGATGAAATACTCCTGTGTTTAACCTTGTTTTGAATCAATTTGTCTTGTTTTTGAAATGAGATACAATTCAACTTTTGACAAGCAAAGAATACAAGATATTTCAACTTAGACTCAAGACAATCATGCTCATTCCCACATTTCTTAGGGTAAGCAAGGACATTAGGTACTTGAGAGGTAGACTCATTATGGGATTCAAGGAGAATACATAGATGCTTGACCCCACGGGCTCCCCTCCACGGCACTCACTTCTCAGGGTAGCCAAGCATCAGTCCCCATGGAAATCTCCCCATGGTGAACTTAGTATCTCTTCCAAGTATCCGAACTTGTCCTTCTCAAGCAACTAGAAGGGTTTTTGGCCTCTAAAAACAAGGTGTTTAGTAAGGATTTCTATTAAGTGTTACTCCTTGATGTCACGCAAGCGTGATTGAGACATTAAGCCCATCAAGATACCAAACAAATGTAGTCGCGCAAGCGTGATTGAGACCGTAAGGTCCTACTTAGATGTTGATATGAGAAAGAGTCCAAGGGTCATCACTTCCCAAGTAACTACAATTCCCATGTAACCCTTCCTTCAAAGCTTTCTCTCATCAGGTATTTGTTTATAGTGAGTTAGAATGCTAAGGTATTCTAGCCGTACTCACTTTGGGTCGTTCCCTTCTCACGATTTTCACTTGCTTGCAAAAGCAAATGGTCGGGAAGGCAAGCCCTCTAAAGGTGACACACAATCAAAACAATGAGCATGGTATCAAAGATCTGGATTTTTGATCACCCTAAGAAGGATGAGAGCATAGTCTCCTACTCCAATGTCACACTCAACAATCAAAGCAAAAACATGTTCATTCCAACCTATTTAGAAATCATACTAGGTGCCTAAAACATTAATTGCAAACACAAAGTTTAGTTGTTTCTCCAAGGCAACCTGCAAAACCCAAGTTAGAAGTTTGAGGTGTTTATTCTTTGACTATCAAACCTACATAAAACATGTTAGGAGTTTCATTTGTTGTCTTTTCCATGCGTAATGCCAAGGTGCTGCACAGAGAGTCAGTACCAAAAACCAAAAAGCAGAAACAAAATGTAAAAACAAACCAATTTTTAAGCAAAACACTGCATTTTTACCTTTGTTTCTAGATTTTACATAGGCGCAGAATGCATGACACAGGTGCAGAATGCATGACACAAGCACAGAATGTCTTTAACACAAGCGCAAAATGCATGACACAGGCACAAGTTGTCTCACACAGGTGCAAAAGTCCCCAGAAAGCCCTGCATTACCCTGTTTCTTGGGTTTTTGACCTGCAAAACATCTCAAAAGCACTCAAAAGCATAATTAGGGGGTTAGTTCATGTCGGGTTCACCAATTTATGTATGTTAGGAAATTGGAAATCATCAAAGCATATCAAACTAATCTAGCCCAATCACGAAAACTAGAATGCAATGATCTATCCTAAAACACACTCAATAGAGACATGAAATAAAAACATTCAACAAAAGATTATGCAAACCAAAACACAGATTTGAATGCTCCTTCATGCCTCTCCATTGTCCTTCTTTCTTCTCCAAATAGCCTTTGTTTGTGGATCTCACCTTCAAGTGCATACACCTAATGTGAAAGCAAGATAGATATTGGCATAAGAATACTTGAAATGTGATTGATTAGAAATTCGATAACCTGATTATTCTCATTCTCATTAGTTGGGATTGAAGAAATTCATCCAATTTATAGAGAAATTGGAGAAAAAGACCAAATTAGCATGATTCAATTCGAATGGAAATTGCAAATCAAACATGTCAATTATGACAAATTATGCACCTTCTATGCAAAATTTGATTGATTGATAATTCATGACAATTTATGACAAATTTCTATGTCAAAATTGATTGATTGTCAATTATGACAAATTATGACAAACTGAATTGTCATTCCCATGAAATTAGGAGATGAAATAGGAGGGAATTGAAATTAGAAATTAGGAGATTAAAAAATTTAAATTGATGAAAATTAGGAATTAGAAATTAGGTAAATTAATTAATAATTTGTCATTTATTAATTAATTCACAAAAGAGGAATAATTAGCCAATTAAATGAACATTTAATTGCAATGAGAAGACTTAGGATAAATAAATAATTTATTAATCCTAGAGGAATAAATGACACATAAGGTTAAATGATTAAATCATGAAACCCTAGAAAATGAATTAGCAATGCGAGAATGACAATTAGGTCTTGATGAAAGATAATTAATGTCGATCATGATTTGATCATGATTTTGAATTGATAAATGATTTTATTGATAAAATGCGCCAATTGACGAGGAACAATGACTAATTGATCCAAATTGACATAATTGAGAAAGACGACGATTGATGACAGAGTTGACAAGAGGACATGGATCGATGACAAAATAGATGACAAGATTGAAAATGACAACGATCGATGACAAATCGATCGCATGATGATAAGATTGAAAAGAGGACAAAACCCTAATTAGGATTGACAATGTCCAAAATGATGACAAATGAGCACACACATTGATGCGACAGGATAAGTTTGACCAAAATCATGACTGAAGATTGTTGTCGACAAGACCAAATTTAAGAGCGAGACGATTGAAGAATGAAGAAGAATGAATCGATGCTTGCAAATAATAAAAATCAAGTGCGAATCATAGGAGAAATGTTAATGCGATGCAAAAACCTAAAATGAGGCAATGAGCAAAATGTTAAAGGATGACTCCGCAAGCATTGACCATTTTTAGGTGTCTACACTATCTTATCTCTTCTTGGTTTTCTAACATTCTTTTTTCCTCTATTTCCCTTCAATCCTACCATTTCACGGGGGCTTCACTTAATGAGCCTGGGTTATATCATGTGCATTCATGTCATACTAAATAATCCCCCTACTTTTAAAAAATATTGCCCTAGAATTGTTTTTTCCCACCCGCTCAACACACAACCTAAATTAAAAGCCCCCTATATTCACCAAATATCGCATTTTTTCATAGCCTGAATTAAAAACTCCCTATTTTCACCGATAGGCAATATATTGTACCTTGATTTTTGGGATATTAAACTCCCCAATATGAATGCACATGATTTGATATTTCCCAGTTAGTGATGCCCTCATACACCATTTATGGAAGTTTTCTTCTTTTTGGACAGTGGCAAGGTAATCCCTCTAGTCCTTAGATAGAGAGATCACAATCCCACTAGAGCGGGAATGCAATCCCACAACATCCCAATTTAGTGTTATTCCTACCCCTTCCCTGGCTGCGGAATTGCATTGCATTCCCACCATCACCTTCAGCAAACCTACCTTTACGGGATCACGATCCTGATTCTACTTAGTTCTAACCTAACCCTACCCAATCTCTCTTTTGTGTGTGAGCGGAAGGAACACATTCCCATCACTTTAGCTCACAATCTTGTGATTCACAAACTGAGGGGATTATTGTTTTGATGGCATAAAATGCTAATAAATGCATAAAAATCTAAACCAAAGCTCAAGTTTTTTGAGACATACCTCACGATCGGGTCATTGATTTCACCTAACACTCGCCACCACATTTGCACAATGTCTTGGGATCCCCTTAGCTGCCATCTAGTCCAATGCTCTCAAAGCTCTCAACTACGCAAGGTAAATGCAAAAGGGGTCTAATTTTCTCTAAAATCTCTCTTGTTCGCAGTAAAAATGAATAGTAATTTTTTTAAACTCCTAATATAGGGCTTTCCAAAGCCCTATTTTTCACTGTCTTGGTCCCTTTGAGACAATTTTATAACTATTTCTTCTTGTGATCATCTTTTTGAGTGTCATTCTCTCCTATTGAGCCTATTTCTTATTCTTCCTCTATCTTCTTGGGGCATTTTCTCACTTCCTATTCTTTGAGTCATTGGTGTCTTATTGTCCTCACACTGGTGCTATATTAACACCACTATGAAGAGGGGCAAAATATAGACACCTAAATTTTATTAATTAATTGAATTTAGTCATCTTGAGTACCTTTAATTAAGTAATTACATATTATTTAATTAATCAGTATTATTTCCTTCTAGCTAATTAATCTTATTAATTATGCTATAGTCCACTTTTGATTAATTAATTGGTAATTAAAATTAATTAATTAATTAATTTAATTTGACCCTTTTTCTATTAAATATGTCAATTTTTGTGATTTTATTATTTAATTTATGTTGCCTTTTTCGTTTCAAATTCTCTCATTGAATTAATTAATTAATTCAATTCCCCCACATGTCTCCTAACTTTAACCCCCCATCTAGCCCTTCTTCTAATCTAACCTACCTACTTAACCAAGGGTTTTAGTCAACTATATCCCTTTCCCCTCACCATATGTGTGCACATTCCCAAAATATCTCAAATTTCCTTAAAACTAGGAAATATCTTTAAATTTGGGAGAAATTTCCTAAAATTTGGGAAAATATCTCAAATATCCTAAAAGATGGGGAATATAACCTTCCAATTTGGGTGTCTCATTCCCACATGGGCATGTGTCCTTAGCGACACATGTCATTCCTTTCAATGACACATGTCTCGCTCTCATGCCTCTCCATCTCTCATTCAAGCCCATTTAAATCCCTCATTTTCCTTCCCAAAACCATCCACTTTCATTTTCATACCCTCATAATGCAGAAATGTTTACTCACCTTTTGCATATTCACATCCATTTAGCATAGTATTTTGCATCTCATCTTAGTTTAATTTTTACCTTGCATTCACTATCATGGAGCATAATCAAGTATCTACCATATAGCAAGCACACTTCAAATCAGGGGACTATCAAATTGAATGAGGATTATAGAGTTTGCACTTTAATTAGCTTTATTTTGCTAATCTAGTTTTCTTCCTTCTTAACATTCTAATATTGAGTGTGGTTGAAATATGTATTTGTTAATTGTTTAGTTTATTTTTTCAGTCTCTTTAGTTTGCATTTACAATTTTCTGCATACAAGTAGAAATAAAGAAGACTAAAAAATAGTCAACTTCAACAAACATACATCTGATACCCTAAGAAAGGGTAGTGGCAGCCCCCTTGTAGTAGCATGTAACCTCTCCCACAAAAATATTCTCCATCTCAATAGGATAAAAACCCACCTTAATAGGATAGGTAGGAAATGAAGTCGACTGATGAATAATGAAACCATCATCCCAATCCACAATAAAAGTCTCCATCCCCATAGAAGACCACTCAACCTTAATAGGAGACTCATGAAGAGAAGCTAGAGTAAGCATCAAAGTGACCCTCAACTAAAAATCCACAATGGTTGAATAGAGGGCACTGTTAGCATTATAAAAAATAAATTTCTCTTTCATAACAACAAAATGGACCCTTAACCAGAAACACCAAAATGCCAATGAAGCTACCCTAAATGCATAGGGGTATCAAGAAGCTTGAAGAAAAACCCAAAAACTCTCCACTCAAAATATCTTCTACAACTATACACCAAAGGGGGAGAGAAAAACCTAAGCTTGTAGCTCTAAAGGCAACACAAGTAGGAAAAAGATCCTACCAAAAAAATGAACTAGGTATTTGAAAATAAACAATACCGTCATGAAGACCCACCAAAGAGATCACACCAATGAAGGTAGACAACATGACACCAATAGCTTAAAACATAGCTCCACATACCAAAACACAAATAGAAGTAGAGGAACCAAAACCAAAAGAGTCCAACCACCAAGAAGATAAGTAAACACCATCAACAATCCCACTGTCACGAATGACACTAAAAACATAGAGGATACTAGAAGCAGTGGTAGAGGAAGAACAAACAACAACATTAGAATGCAAGAAGGAGACCCAAATTGCAAAATAAATGTAACAAATGGAAACCACCATTAGAATAAAAATACACAACCAAGGTCACCAAGCAACAACCTAAACCAACCACTATAGCCAAAACCATCCTCACACTAGCCCACAACAACAAGAGACAACATAGAGGGAAAACTGATAGCAACAAAAAATAAGGAAACTACCACAATATTTTTAGCCCAAGAGGCCTTGATAAAATCCTTTTGATAAAAAATAGTAGCTAGGGTTGGAGTTCTAGCAAACCCAAAGTTTTCTACACCCCCACACACCAAAACCAAGAAACAAGGAATACACATAGAGAACCCATTGAAAACCACCCCCAAACAAAGCACAAGTTGAAGACCACCATCCCCATTGGGATCCCCTTCATCATCAACTTTGACCTCTATAGCCTCTTCAACACATACAAAAACCCTAGCACCCATTCTTCCTTCACTCTCACCCATCACACAACAAAATATTTATTAAGTTTCTTACATTACATATATACTTTTTAACTTACAAAATACAAACATATAAGTTTATAATAATATTTATTTATTATATAATTATTAATAACAATAAATTATTTATATTCATATTATAGTTATTAATAATAAAGTTTTGATATATAGTATGATAAATTTAAACATATTATACAATAGTTATTTCTAATATGTATATTATATAATTTATAATTTAATTAATTTATATTATTAAATATGTTATAATAATTATTTCATAACTAAATATTTCTTTTAATTCCCAAATAAATATAATTTACCCTCATTTCACCAAACACATAATTAACAAATATTGATAAGCCATATTTCAATTTCAATCATTAAATTATGATTTAAACCCATAAAGCTCATTTTCACATTTAAATTTGTAAAAAATTTAAATTAACATAAAACATCCAAATACTCATCACTAAACAACCATATAGGGATTAGGGTTGTTTAGAGAATTATTGATCATAACAAGTATCTAGGGTATAACATTGAACATAACAAAAGGAAATCATACTCAAACTAAGTACAATGGATAAGGTAGAATGCGTATGGCCAATGTGATATCTCCTCATAACCACCATCAAGGAATAAATCAAACATGTGAAGCCAATTGGAAAATTTCCTTGTACTTGTAACCACTCAACACATGTCAAGTATACATGTGCATATATATGATGGTTGAAGAACATACAATCTCCCTAAATAGGGTATGTAACATTATAACATGAAAATGTTAGAAGATTGTCATTGACGTCATTGATGATTTTGTGATCTGACAACACGCGTCTGACATATTTTGGTACAAGCTTTGTAAGTTTGAATATTCACTCAGCTCTAACATATTCCCTTTTGGCTCTGCATTTCTCCATAATACCAAATATCTCTCTAATATTTTGGGAAATATCTTTATGCATGATCTAATTACTACATCCAATATTTTAGGTGTTGATGTTTTGTTGTGGCATAGTTATGGGTCCAGTAATAGGAAACCTTTCTTACCAGCATTTCTTTGTGTGAAGGTTTTGATCTGGTCCCTTTCAGAATCATCAATGACATATTAGTTTTGGTTAATCACATCTATTCCTTGATGCATGAAGAAGCTCCTATTTGCTTGGGCTAACTTCTTTGGTATGATAAGATATATTGAGCTATAGCATGCAAAGGTTTTTGGGATAATCTTTACTTCGGTGGAGTCGACTTCTTGAAGACTTAGTTTGATATATATATATATATAGTTTCTTTGCAAAGGATTAACATATGATATTTTGATTATTCTATGAAATGTATAGTGAATGTGAAAGTGATTATGCACCTCAGTGGAATTATATCTCATGCATATGTTTTAGATTAAGGAAAAACATGTTTTGAAGGGGTCCTAAAACCCTTTACAAAGAAGATTGTAAAAAGATTAGAATCAAAGCATCAAAACAAAATCCAAAACAAAATAGGATACAGAAGAAAGAACATTACATATGGTAGCCAAAGAACCAACAGGAAACCAGTTGAGCAACAAAAAACCAGCAATGACCCACTAACTAACAACAAAAAAGAGACAAAACTAAAGAAATAGAGAAAACAACCTACACAAGGCTCTTAAGGGTCTAAGGTACCTCAGCCTCTAGGAGACCCATATTATCAACAACAGACCTTAGCTCCTTATAGTCCACACTTTGGGTGATAGCTTTCTTTTTCAAATTCCCCCTAGTCCACTTGCAAGGGCCAAAATCCTCTTGAGTCTTGTCTATATCATAATCCAAGTTGATCAATATTTTGCCTTGTTGAACACTATCAAGATTATTCACCATAATATTCATAGCATTAGCCATCTACTTGGCAATTCTATGGTTGTTAGACATAATGGTAATGAAGGTGGCTTGAATTTTCTTGTAATTATCCTAACCATGGGTGAATCTATCTTCAAAGCCCTTCTTCATCTAATCAATACTTGCAACAACTCTATTGATACAATCCACAACAGATTTTTTCTCATCCTTAGTCCACTAATCATCACCATTTTGTCTATCTTGACTAGTAGAGGTGGGCATAACTTTCAACTTACTACTCAAAGCCCTTTGGTTAAGTTTAACCTCTTTGATTTCATGGAAAAGCCATTTAAAAAGACTGAAAGTATCTATGGCATGATCTCTAGCCATACCCGGGATGTCCACATAGTCATCCCTTTTGTCATTAAGCTCAACACTCTTGGCATGAAGGTCCTTCTGAACTGCAATACAAATAGTTTTATTAGTCCCTTGATGAGGAGATAGTGGGGGTATCTCATAATTTTGACTCCCTGGCTTTGAGCTGACTCTCTTATTGGATGCATTATCCTTAGAATTACCCCTATGGCCACTAAAATCAAAGGCCTCATTACTAGTAAAGGTAGAAGAGGAGGAGATAAAAACTTGCTTTAGTCCCTTCTTGCCCTTACCTAGAATAGGTTTTTCTTTAGGGGTGTTCTAAGTTTTAGCTTTTTTAGGAGGAGAGAAAGTTTCATCCTCTGAATCCAAAATAGATTCCTCATCCTCAAAGTTCCCTGAACTAGTATTTTTATCTGAAGAAGTGGTGATATAAGAAGGGGTAGGAAGGGCACAGAAAATGATTATCAATTAACACAAGCAACCCTTCATGAAGGAAAGGGTGCTTGGTTGGGTTCTTCCTATGAGCTTTGAAGCTAGCTCGAAGTGAGGACATCAAGAAAAAAAGAAAAGAGACCCTAATATTATGGTGGAAATGATTTAACAGAACAAAATGGTGGCCATATACCCTGGTAAAATTCCCATCAAGAGTAAAGTAATCCATTAGTATCTTAAGGAGTTGGGCCCAAATGTCCTTGAGAACAGTGATGTCATAGTAGTTGCCATTCTTCTTCACCAACTTCCACCTTTCCTTTTCAGATTTTAAATATTCTGCACCGCAACCTTCGTGTAATTCCTATATCTATAGTATTTCATGCCATTAGAGGAAAGACCTGTAACTTCAACAATCAAACTGTCATCCACCATTACCTTGTGCCCATGTAGAATAATGGTGTTGGGATCCAAGAACATTGAGAGGGGGGGGTGAATCAGTGTTCTGTCAAAATGATGAATTTTAGCCTTATTAACACAACTCAACAACCAGTAAAAACAAAAGAAGATAACAATAAGTAATAATGCAACCACAAATATGAACACAATAACACCACATATTTATACGTGGAAAAACTCAATGAGGAAAAACAATGGTGGGATTGGAGATTCACATTATCTATCCACTAATCAGATGAATAAATATTACAATAAGGGGCTTGCACATGCAGGAAGGCCAACAACCTAGAGTGCACTGCTCATCACAAAAAGACCCTCATTGACTACAAAAACATCGGACTACAATCTAGAATGAAGATTGAACTGCTAGATTAACATCTCCTATGCCTGAGTACAATTCTAGTTAAGCTCAATATCAAAGGTCTTAAACCTCTTACAAAAACCCAACTCGATAACCTATGATCAACCAAAACCTCTGCATATGATCACGACCTTATTTGCAAATAAATAATCACATAGCCATCTGTCCATGATTTACAAAGAGATATTACATCATATTTATACCAACCTGGGACCTAAACAATTAGGTCAGCCACCTAAAAGATAATACAACAAATCCATCACATAAACCCGCAAACCAATGATAATCCAAGTTAGCCTAAGACCAAAACAACATTAACAAATAATAAATCCAACTGGTAACGCATCAGGAGAATCAACCAACACATTACATAAACCAGTCCATAACCTAATATAACAGAACTAGACCTAAAATAGGTCATCATAAGCCAAATGAAACACCATCAATCAAATGGAACACAAACATGATAACCATCAACATCCTGATAACCTTCTAGAAGCCACACCAACACCACTTATCAAATTCATCAAAAGATCTTCAACAAAACTCTACTGGTAAAACCCTTACTCATAACCAAAAGGCTTACTAGAATAAATGATAGCTTCTGGATCATCAAATCCCGAACCAACTATATGTGATATGCATCAAGAACACATGCATAACCAATCCAAACCAATTCCACAAGCTAGAACATACCAGAGAAGATTTCCAGGTCAACATCATAATCCAACCACTCTACCAGAACTTGGTAGATAGCAAAGAAGCTAGTGTTGACATCAATGACAAACATCAATGCAAAACATAATCAATTCCTCCAAATTCCCAACAATCTCCCCCTTTGGCATTGACGACAATACTAGATGTGAAAAACATCCATGTGCCAAGAAGTGCCAAATGAGTCTCCCCCAATGGAAGACAACCAACAATATCCCCAAATGATATATCGATGAGGTTCTAAAATAATTCTCTGTACCAATTAACCATCCATAGTCCTTAATAAAACTCCCCCAGTAGGATACAACCAATCTAAAATTTTGTTCCTGCCCCTTTGACTGATATCTCTATTACGCTCTATTTTTCACATGTATACCTCTCCCCCTTTGACATCAATGCCAGAAATTTGACATAAACATTAAAGAAAAATCATAAAACCTCTAAACCACACAACTAACTACTCCCCCTGAGTAATAGCACCAACTCATCAATCCAAAATGAATGATAGTTCTTATAATGCATACTTGCTGATGCCAAACAACATCACTCAAGTCTCAATCGGAGGGGCAAAGATCCCAAATCTGTCTCTAAATTACTCAAATGATTCCTTAAACCAATTTGACTTCATTTGCTTCCACCTTTTCCTTAAAAAAATTATACTTGATTGATATGTGCTTTGTCTTAGAATGAAATACCAGATTCTTTGATATGTCAATAGCAGCAAAGTTATCACAATGAATAACTACCGGTTCATTACAATCTACCCTTATATCCTTCAACATTTTCTTCAACCATAGAACTTGTGTACAACTAGTAGCAGTAGCAACATACTCAACTTCAATAGTAGATAAGAAAGTACATGACTATTTCTTGCAGATCCATAAAACAAGTTTCTTTCCAAGAAAGAAAACTTCATCGGATGTGCTTTTCCGATCATCTATATCTCCATCCCAATCCGCATCTGTATATGCACATATTGTAAAGTCATCATAAACCATAAATCATACCTGAAAAACCTAGAAAATATTTGAAAATCCTAGCTACCGGAGCAAGGATTCAACATAATCAATTCCTTCCTTTTGAAAATATCCTTTGCAAACCAATACAGCCTTTTTTCTCACAACTTGACCATCTCTATTCAATTTAATTCCTCAAAACCCATGTGGTTCCAGTAACATTCTATCTTATCCAATTCTTCCATAGCTTTCATCTAGCATTCATCCTTACATGCCTCAACTACTGATGTTGGTTCAATTAAAGAAATTAAGCATACCTCATCAGCTACCAACCTTCTCCTTGATCAATTATCTGATCTTCTGAATGATTCAACCTTACATACCTAGGAGTCTTCTGACTTTCTGATTCTCTCCTTTGATCTTTAATTACTGTTGAATTTTTTGATATTGTCAGGGTAATTGGTTCAACATTTTGTTCTGGTACAAGTGTTAGCGGTTCAACTATGACCATTTCTACTTCCGGTTCTCTCTCATAAGTTTTGATTTGACCTTTGTACTGCTCATCCACCTTGACATTAACACTCTCTACAATTTTTTGCAATCTTTATGATATCTATATGCTTTCTTCCATTTGAATAACCAATAAATATTCCTTCATCACATCTAGGATCAAACTTTCCAATTCACTGCCAAAGATTTAGAAGTACTTAACTGTAGATGTATGACCAGACCATAACTCATAAAGTGACTTACCGGTAAACCAAACTAGATCAAAGATCCAACAAATCTTTGCCAGTTAACCTTCAAACTGACTTCTCCAAAATCTGAAATAGGCTTTCAGATCACTACTAAGGGCAATGCAAGATCTGTCATCAATTTGCCTCCCCCAAGGCAAATGCCTTAGTTACCAGATGAGTTTCCTGTCGGTGAGGAACATTCTGTTAGGATAATCAGTGAATAACTAAGAGGGGGGGGATGAATCAGTTGTTAACAATTATAACATTTAATCCACAATACAATCTTAAACCAGAGCACATAAATATTCAAATACTGGTAAAGCATAAATAGATGTCGGTAGACACAGATACCGATAAACAATGTAACTCAACAATTAAATAGATAATCAATGCAAAGCAACCATACCACATAACACCATGATTTGTACATGGAAAACCCGGAAAGGAAAAAACCATGGTGGGAAGCCTACCCATAGTCAGATAATACTGCTGCAGAAAGTATGTGATACAATGGGGGGCCTACACATGTAGGAAGGTACACTACCTAGAGCATACTACTCATTACAAAAGAGTCTTACTGACTACAGAGAGGCTACAACCATCTCAAGATAAATGGACAACAATCTAATAAAGTGAACTAATAGAGATAGCATCTACCATGCCTGATCATAGTCTTAGTTAAGCTCAATACCGGAGGCCTTTGACCTCTTCCTTAATCCTAATTTGATCACCTATGATTGACCAAATCTCCTTCACATATGATATTGCATTCCAAGACCACGATAGATAATCCCTATTCCATTCCCATGATCTACAATGAGATCTTACATCATTTTATACAAACCCTAAGGCCTAAACCAATTAGGTTGGCCACCTAAGAGATATTACAATAAGATCATTACATAAATCCATATTACAATGATATTCCATGTCGGCTTAAGACCAAAACAATAATAACCAATCCATAGAACATCCTGAAACGTCCCGGTAACATGTAGAGTACACGTTAACATGATATCGGTCCAAACCTAAATAGGCATCAGACCTATTCTGGGTCCACCATGCCAAAGAAATATATTCAAGCAGTTGAAGCATGATCAAAGAACATCTTCAGCATCCTAAAATCCATGAAGAAGCTACACCAACACCACTTATGCATCCTATAAAGATTCCTTAGTGAAATCTCTGTCGGTTAAACCTTAAACCAATGTTGATATAGGTTTACAAGAGTATATGATAGCATCTGATTACCAAGTCAATACCAAATTACCAAAACATGCTCCCGAAGTACATACCATATGTAGCCAATCACATTCCATAGATCCAAACATGTCGAAAGTGTCCAACAGATAGTCTCTTCTGTCGGTAACACTAGATCTTCTACCAGTAACCAAAAACCTGTCTACCGGTAACCATCCATAATAGCTAGTATTGACATCAATGACAAAACATCAATGCAACACATAATCAATTCATCCATAATGCCAACAATCTCCTCCTTTGGCATTGATGGCAACACTAAATGTGAAAAACATCTAAGTACCAAGAAGTGCCAAACAAGTCTCCCCTTGCAGAAGACAACCAACAATCTGTGTGAATGATATCTCTGTAAAGTTTTGAATAAATCTCTCCCACTAGTGTATACAACTCTTTTTTCTTTATTTTCACATCAATATCCCCCCCTTTGACATCAATGCCAAAAATTTGACAAAAATATCAAAGTAAGAATATAAGCCTCAAAGCTGACTACTCCCCTTGAGTAGTAGCACCACTCATCAGTGTCGGAATGAATAATATTTATGATAATGCATGTTGGACTGATGACAAAATTGCATCAGTCAAGTCTTTGCTGAAGGGGTAGAAATCCCTAACCCATCTCTCAAATACTTAAATGATTCCTTAGATAGCGGTTTAGTGAATATATCTGCATTCTATTCTTTAGTGTTCACATAAACCAATTTGACTTCCTTTTCTTCTACCTTGTCCTTCAGAAAGTTGTACTTTATTGATATATGCCTACTCTTAGAGTGAAATACTAGATTCTTAGACATGTCAATAGATGCAGAGTTATCACAGTAGATAACTACCGGTTCACTACAATTTACCCTGATATCCTTCAACATTTGCTTCATCCACAAGACTTGAGTGAAATTAGTTGCTGCTGCAACATACTCAGCTTCTAGTAGATAAATAAATGCATGAGTATTTTTTCTAATCCATGAAACCAATTTATTTCCAAGAAAGAAAGCTCCACCATAAGTGCTCTTCCTGTCATCAATGTCTCCTACCCAATCTAAGTCAGTATATGCACATAAAGTAAAATCATCATTTTTAGAATACCATAAACCATATTTTGTTGTTCCTTGCAAATACCAGAATATCCTCTTTACTGCACATTGATGATATTCTTTAGGATTACTTTGATATCTTGAAACAATACTTATTGCATTCATAATATCAGGTCTAGTCTGAGTTAGATATAACAGACCACCAACCATAGATTTATACCTTGTTGGATTTACCGACGTAGAAGTATCCTTGATAGATAATTTCTTACTTGTCACCATAGGAGTACTTACCAGTTAGGAATTATCCATACCAAACTTATTCAATAGTTCCTTCAGATACTTAGTTCGATAGATAAAAATGCCTTTGTCAAATTGAGTAATCTACAAACTTAAGAAAAATCTCATCTCACCAATCATGGACATTTCAAATTCATTCTTCATATTGTTAGAAAATTCCATGCATAATTTATCTTCTCCTCCAAAAATGATATCATCAACAAATAATTCAATAATCAGAATATCATTATTAGTGATCTTATAATATAAGTTACTATCAACACGGCCTTTAGTAAAACCAAGCTTCAAAAGATATTTATCCAACCTTGCATACCAAGCTCTAGGAGCCTGATTCAATCCATATAAAGCTTTCTTCAATCTATAAACCATATATTTATCATCTGTTAGTGAAAATCCATCAAGTTTCTCAATGTATACTTCTTCTTCAAGTTCACCATTAAAAAATACACATTTAATATCCATTTGATAAACCTTATAGTTCTTATAAGCTACATAGGCAAGAAATAGTCTAACAGCTTCAATTCTAGCTACTTATTCAACAGTTCCCTCAGATACTTAGTTTGATAGATAAAAATGCCTTTGCCAGTTTGAGTAATCTGCAAATCTAAGGAAAATCTCATCTCACCAATCATGGAAATTTCAAATTCATTCTTCATATTGTTATCAAATTCCATGCATAATTTATCTTCTCCTCCAAAAATGATATCATCAACAAATAATTCAATAATCAGAATATCATTATTAGTGATCTTATAATATAAGTTACTATCAACACTGCCTTTAGTAAAACCAAGCTTCAAAAGATATTTATCCAACCTTGCATACCAAGCTCTAGGAGCCTGATTCAATCCATATAAAGCTTTCTTCAATCTATAAACCATATATTTATCATCTGTTAGTGAAAATCCATTAGGTTTCTCAATGTATACTTCTTCTTCAAGTTCACCATTAAAAAATACACATTTAACATCCATTTGATAAACCTTATAGTTCTTATAAGCTGCATAGGCAAGAAATAGTCTAACAGCTTCAATTCTAGCTACTTATTCAACAGTTCCCTCAGATACTTAGTTTGATAGATAAAAATTCCTTTGTCAGTTTGAGTAATCTGCAAACCTAAGGAAAATCTCATCTCACCAATCATGGAAATTTCAAATTCATTCTTCATATTGCTAGCAAATTCCATGCATAATTTATCTTCTCCTCCAAAAATGATATCATCAACAAATACTTCAATAATCAGAATATCATTATTAGTGATCTTATAATATAAGTTACTATCAACACTACCTTTAGTAAAACTAAGCTTCAAAAGATATTTATCCAACCTTACATACCAAGCTCTAGGAGCCTGATTCAATCCATATAAAGCTTTCTTCAACCTGTAAACCATATATTTATCATCTGTTAGTGAAAATCCATCAGATTTCTCAATGTATACTTCTTCTTCAAGTTCACCATTAAAAAATGCACATTTAACATCCATTTGATAAACCTTATAGTTCTTATAAGCTGCATAGGCGAGAAATAGTCTAACAGCTTCAATTATAGCTATAGGTACAAATGTATCACCATAACCAATTCCTTCCATTTGAGAATATCATTTACAAACCAATCTAGCCTTGTTTCTTATAACTCAACCACCCTCATTCAGTTTCTTCCTAAAAACCCATTTAGTTCCAATAACATTCATATTTTTAGGTTGGGGAACTAAAGTCCAAGTTTCATTCTTTTCTATCTGATCTAATTCATCTTCCATAGCCTTTAACCAATGTTTATCCTTACAAGCTTCAATAATAGTTGTCGGTTCAACTTGAGAAATAAGACATACCTCTTCATTTTCTAGTTTTCTTCTTGTCATAACTCCCTTGTTCCTATCTCCAATGATTTGATCTTCAAAATGATTTAATCTTACATACCTTGGTGTCTTCTCAACTTCAAGTTCACTACTTTGATACCAATTGTTAGGATAACTTGTGAATAACTGAGAGGCAGGGGGTGAATCAATTGTTAATAATTATAACATTTAATCCACAATACAATCTTAAACCGAAGCACATAAACATTCAAATATCGGTAAAGCATAAATAGATGCCGGTAGACACAGATACCAGTAAATAGATAATCAATGCAATGAAACCATACCACATAACACCATGATGTGTACGTGGAAAACCTAGAAAGGGAAAAACCATGGTGGGAAGCCTACCCATAGTCGGATGATACTTCTACAGAAAGTATGTGATACAATGAGGAGCCTACACATGCAAGAAGGCACATTGCCTAGAGCGTACTGCTCATTACAAAAGAGTCTCATTAACTAAAGAGAGGCTACAAGCATCTCAAGATAAATGGACAACAGTCCAATAAAGTGAACTACCAGAGATAGCATCTACCATGTCTGATTATAGTCCTAGTTAAGCTCAATACTAGAGGCCTTTGACCTCTTCCTTAATCCCAATTTGATCACCTATGATCGACCAAATCTCCTTCGCATATGATATTGCATTCCAAGACCATGATACATCCATTCCCATGATCTACAATGAGATCTTACATCATTTTATACAAACCCTAAGGCCTAAACCAATTAGGTCGGCCACCTAAGAGATATTACAATAAGATCATTACATAAATCCATATTACAATGATATGCCATGTTAGCTTAAGACCAAAATAATAATAACCAATCCATAGAACATCCTAAAACATCTTGGTAACATGTAGAGTACATGTTAACATGACACCAGTTCATAACCTAGATAGGCATGAGACCTATTCTAGGTCCACCATGCCAAAGCAATGTCTTCAAGCAGTTGAAGCACAATCAAAGAACATCTTTAGCATCCTAAAATCCATGAAGAAGCCACACCAACACCAATTATGCATCCTGTCATGATTCCTCAATGAAAGCTCTTTCGGTTAAACCTTAAACCAATGTCGGTATATGTTTACAAGAGTGAATGATAGCATCCAATTACTAGGTCAATACCAACTAAACAAAATATGCTCCAAAAGGATGTACCATATGTAGCCAATCACATTCCATAGATCCAAACATGTTGAAAGTGTCCAAGAGATAGTCTCTTCTGCCGGTAACACTAGATCTTCTACTGGTAACCAAAAACCTGTCTGCTAGTAACCATCCATAACAACTAGTGTTGACATCAATGACAAAACATCAATGCAACACATAATCAATTCATCTATAATGCCAACACATTCTGCTCTGCCAATTGAGTAATCGAGGAATTTGCCTCTGTCAATTGATCTTCAGACTTCCTAACCCACTATTTAGCTTGAGCATGCTGGATTTCATCAATCTTTTGCTTTCCCTTCTCATTGTATGTGTCATTCCTTTCTAGTGTATTCTTGCTTTTACAATATTTGGCAATGTGTCCTATTTTGTTGCATGCATAGCCAATAACATTGTTCTTTTGAATTGCCTTATTATATCCTTGATCATTCCTTGACCTACATTTATTATCCATATGTCCAAACTTTCCACATGCATGACATCTCACATTCATTCTACAATTTGTTGTCATATGACTATACTTTTTACAATTTGAAAATTGACCGGGAACTGAATTATTATTCTGATTTTCTCTATTTCTGCATTGACTTGCTCTATGACCAAACTTATTGCAAACAATCATCTACAATTAAATTTATGTGCATTGGGTTGTCTTAGTGGTGATTTCTGATTCTGGTTGACCTTTTGACCGGATGTGTCATCCCGATTTGCAGTACCAAAGCTTTCTCCATGCTTGAATCCAAGACCTCTAGTGTCTCTTTGATCCTTCAATAATTCATCAAGCTTTACAGAACTAACCTTAAACTTGTCTTTGTATACATTTGCAACATCTATATTTCCTCTTAGGATTGTTATCATTCTTTCCAACTCTTTCTCATTGTTCTATGATTGCACCAATTAAGTTCTCAACACATCATTCTCATGCGCCAACCTAATGCATTTATCAGATCTATCTTTTAGAGATTTAGCAAGATTTTCTTCATTCTTCTTCTGGTCTTCAATCTCCTTAGACATCCTCATGGTTAGGGGTTTTATTTCATTCTTCATGACACCATTTTCCTGATTCAACTTCTGACATAGATCCTTTAAACAATTCCTCTCTTCATGATTCTGATTTTGCAATTGATCACAAAGTTCCTTCCTTTTAGCTTGTGTAGATGACAACCTCTCTTGCAGAGTAAAGATGAATTCCTTTGCAGATCTTAGCTCATCTTACAATTTCATGTTCCTCAACCTTTTAGCATCATAGTCTTCAAGAGCTACTTGAAGTTCCTTCCTCAAACTTATCTTGACATATTCTAGATTCAGGATCTTCCTCAAGTTGTTAGAATTATTCTAAGCAACTAGGCTCTAATATGAATTGTTGGGATCCAAGAACATTGAGAGTTTTGGGGGGGGGGGGGGGGGGTGAATCAGTGATCTGCAGGAATGATGAATTTTAACCTTATTAACACACCAACTCATCAATTGGTAAACACAAAAGCAGATAACAATAGGTAACAATGCAACCACAAAGATGAACACCATAACACCACACATTTATATGTAGAAAACCTCAATGAGTAAAAACCATGATGGGATTAGAGACCCACAATATCTATCCATTGATCAGATGAATAAATATTACAATAAGGGGCCTGCACATGCAAGAAGGCCAACAGCCTAGAGCGCACTACTCATCACAAAAGGAGCCTCACTAACTACAATCCAAAATGAAGATTGAGCTACTAGAATGGAATCTCCTATGCCTGAGTATAGTTTTGGTTAAGCCCAATAATAGAGGTCTTAAACCTCTTAGACAAACCCAACTTGATCACCTATGATCAACCAAATTCTCTGCATATGATCACAACCTTATTTGCACATAGATAATCACATAGCCATCTGTCCATGATCTACAAAGAGATCTTACATCATATTTATACCAACCCAAGACCTAAATAATTAGGTCGGCCACCTAAAAGATAATACAAAAATCCTTCACATAAACCTGCACCCAATGATAATCCAAGTCGGCCTAAGACCAAAACAACATTAACCAAACAATAAATCCAACCGGTAACGCATCGAGAGCATCAACCAACATGTTACATAAATCGGTCCATAACCTAACAGAATAAAACCAAACCTAAAATAGGTTGCCATAAGCCAAATGAAACACCACCGATCACCTAGAACATGAACATCATAACCATCAGCATCCTGATGACCTTCTAGAAGTTGCACCAACACCACTTATTGAATTCATCAAAAGATCTTCAACAAATCTCTGTTGGTAAAACCCTTACTCGTAACCAAAAGGCTTACTAGAAAAAATGATAGCTTCTGGATCATCAAATCCTGAACTAACTGAATATGATACACATCAGGAACACATGAATAACCAATCCAAACCAATTTCACAAGGCTGAACATACCAGAGAAGATCTTGAGATCAACATCATAATCCAACCACTCTACTGGAACCCGATAGACAACAAAATAGCTAGTGTTGACATCAATGACAAACATCAATGCAACACATAATCAATTCCTCCAAATTGCCAACAAATGGAACCATCCTTCCAATTCTGATTAAAATAAGTAGTAACATCCTTATTAACCGCCTACATTTTATTAATGAAGGGATTAACACCCCCTTTCACAAGAAGCTTCCAGATTTTATGGCTCTTCTTCAACTTCTCACAACTTGGTGGCTCAACCCTCTTCCTAGCTCCCCCCATGATGCTTAGAGAAATCACAATAATTATCCTATGAATAGAGGCTCAGGCATAAATATCATCCACTCACAAAGCATGCAAAATAATAGCACCATAATTACTTTTCTCGCAACCAACACATGCCAAAAGAAGAAAAAAGGCAATCTTTCTAGAATCACCTCTAGTAATAAAAGTAGTATTACTCAATATCCTTACTACCTCAAATTTTGTCATGGAGAATATGCATGTAGAGCTCGGTACCCACCCTATATTCATTCATCCACATCACTTGACTAGCACTACTGACCCCTTTGTTAGCAAGGTAGTCGATCACAACATTGGACTCCCTATAAATATGAGAAATAATACAGTTATTAAAAGAATTGATGATTTCCCTAGCTCTATTTATCCACACTTCCACATCCCAAGATGGTCTAGAGATACTTTTGAGATAATGTATAATGTTTTTAGAACCACCCTCAATCTACATATGTTTTAGTTACATTGCCTAGTAAGATTAAGACTTTGGAAGGCCCAAATGGCTTCAACAAGGTGGTTAGTCTAGGTTCCCAAGGGGAGAACCACTACTAAAATTAACATACCATTATGATCTCTCAACACTCCCCCACAACTAGCTATCCCAGGATTCCCTTTGGCTGCTCCATCAAAGTTAATTTTAACCAGCCCTGCGGGGCCTTGCTCCAAGCATTGATGACCCTTCTCTTAGGGTTAGTAGTCATAGGCAAAGAAATATTAATTTGCACCTCCCACACCTTGGCAACCCTGATCTCATAGTCATTACAAAACAATCTATTATGGGGTCTAGGCCTTGGGTTCAAAGTTGAGAGGTTATCATTAATAGCGTGATTGATTTTTCTAAAAACAATATCAGGCTAAAGGTAGGCCTCCTTGAAAATGTGTTTGTTACGCTCCTTCCATATACCCCACACAACATGAGGAAAAAAAAATGACCATAGTGTTTGTAAAATGTGGTTCTTAGTCGGCACCTTCCATTGGAAAATAAATTTCTTAACCGAATTAGGAAAGATCCAACATAAATCCCATCTTTGAAGCACTTGAGTCCAAACACCAACAAAAAAGGGGCAGTGCAAGAACAGATGATCAGCAGATTCAACATCCTTCATGCAAAGATAACTACTATTGGAAATAAAAAACCCACTCTTATAGAGGTTATCAGTAGTAAGGATCTTGTTCAGGATGAGGAGCCAAAAGAAAATGTTGACCTTCAGAATCAAATGTTTAATCTAGATTTTAGACCACCAAAGAGAAGAAGGAGAATTAATAGATAACCAAGTTGTTGAAGCAAAAAAGAAGTTACTAGTAGAAGAACACCTCCACACCATCACATCCTTAGAGTTCAAATTTTGCAAAGAAAAGGAGTTCAATAAGGATTGCAGGGGCCCAAGAGAAAGATTAACAAAGGAAAGATCAACCCACCCCCCATCAACCCAATAATCAGCCACTTTCAAGCCAAAAGAAGCAATACAATATTCTTTGAAAACCACAAAAATAGGATCCAAAGCTAGTGGGGACTTACCAATCCAACAATCATCCTAGAACATAATACTTCTGCCATTTCCCAGCTTCCAAAAAAACCCTAAAAGAGAAACATCCCTTGCCTTGATAATATTGTTTCAAAGATGAGATCCAATAGGGAGATGCAGGGACTTGAGGAAATCCTGAAAGTTCTAAAAATTATGAAGGTACTTATTATGCCAAAGTGTGTTCCATTCACATCTACATCCAAAGCTCCACCATACTTTCTTAGTAAGGAGAGAAAAATTAAAAGATTTGATATTCCTTAGCCCCAGACCACCATATCTCTCGAGTTTACACACACTCTCCCAAGAAACCAAAGGGATTCTTTTTTGCTCCTCCACCCTAGACCACATGAAGCATTTTTGAATTTTCTCAATAATATCAGCAAACTTAGTCAGGATCTTAAATAAGCTCAAAGAATACACCGCCAAGTTTTTAAGAGTAGACTTTAAAAGTTGAACTTTCCCAACCTAGCTTAGTAAGGCACCTTTCCAACTCACCAAATTCCTATTAAATCTATCAATCAGAGAGAGACAGAAGGAGTCAGGAGGCTTGGGCCCCAAACGTAATCCCAAGTAGGTTTAAGGGAACATTCCAACCAAACAGCCAAGGATATCAGCTATCTTTTTCTGTCTAGCCTCAGGGGTATTGATAAAGAAGATGTATCTTATAGCTTTATTAACCAACTAACCTTAAGCCCATTCATAAAGACTTAGGGTAGACTTGATAACTCTATATTTTCCAAGAGTCAAGCCCCACATTAGGATTGTATCATCAATGAATTATTAATGAGAACAAATCATACTAGTAGAGGAAGGTTTGAAGTCTTTTAAGGAACCATTACCAACCTATTCTGAATAAGTCTTCCCAAACTCTTTGCCATAATAGTAAATGACATAGGAGAAATTGGGTCTCCTTGTCTTAAACCATGAGAAGTTTTGAAAAAATGGGAGGGTGATCCATTAACAATAACAACCATAGAAACTATAGAAATAAGCTGCCAAATAAGATTAATGAACCTTTCAAAGAAAACAAAGGTAGAAAGGATTTTCTTAAGGAACACCCAATCGACCCTATCATAAGCCTTATCGATATCAAGTTTAAATAGGAAACCTTGATATTTAGAATCAATCAAGGAATGAATATTCTCATGGATAGTAATAATTGAATCCAGAATCTATTTTCCAAGCACACACCCATCTGTTGAGGAGAAATCAGAAGAGGTAGAAGCTGTAGTAATGTGGTCATCAACACCTTAGATATGATTTTATAGAAAGAGTTAGACAAGATGATAGGGAAAAAAACATCCAGAGAATTGGCTCCCTTCTTTTTTAGAATAAGTACAATAAATGTAGCATTCAGTTCCTTAAGAAAAGATCGAGCCCCAAAAAATTCCTTAACATCACTAGACACATCAGCATCTACAATATCACAAAAGCACTAGAAAAATAACATGGGGAAGCCATCCAGTCTAGGAGCCTTATTACCATCAAATATGAAAACAACATTATTTATCTCTTCATTAGAAGGAATGGCAACCAACATTCTATTTTGATCAACAATCAAGATATTCGAGATAAAATCAACAAGATTGTTCTAAGCCTCCAGGTCCAACAAAGGATCGACATTTAAAAAGTTAGCAAAAAAAACCACAATAGACTTACTAATATCTTCCTCACGCTCAAGTTTAATCCCATCTTTAAGAATATGATCAATTCTATTTGCAACTCTATGCTTCAAGGTCGTGATATGAAAGAATCTAGTATTTTTTTCTCTAGCATGTAACCAAAGAGATCTTGAACACTGCTTCCAAAACAATTCCTCTTAAAATAAAATTATGATATCTTGATAATATATCACCTTCCTTAGAAAAATTATCCCCAAAATATCCCTCTTTGAATTTTATCCTAGATAAGGCTCAACTCAAACTAGATAGTCGATTTCATCATAAAGATATCACCAAAAATTTCCTTATTCCATTTTTTGACCTTTTCCTTAACAATTATGAGCTTTTTAGCAATGTGAAACATCACAATCCCATCAATCTCAACATCCCACCAATTCTTTATGAAGCTATGAAGGCTCAGGTGAGAGATCCACATCTTTTCAAATCTAAAAGGAAATCTCCTTCTCCCCCCTTTAGGTTCCACCACAAAACTTATGGGAAAGTGATCAGATCCAACTCTAGACATCGCCTTTAGAGAACAAAAGAAATGAAGCAACTAGTCTATGAAAATGAGGGACCTATCCAACCTCACTTGAATAGGCTTATCACCCACCCTTCTATTGGTCCAAGTATAGTTAGCTCTTGAAAGATCTAGAGCTACAAGGCACTGATCATTAATAAAACTAGCCAAATCTCATTTGCTATACAGTTGGATCTGGGATCCCCCAAACTTTTTCAGATTCTTGGGGTGTTAAAGTCTCCCATAACAAGCCAATGAATATTAGAGTGGTTTCTTTGGAAAGAGGAAAGCATTACCCAAAATCTCCTTCTAGAAACCTTATTATTGGGGGCATAAATATTAGATAAAATCTAAGAAAAACCATCTCTATTGTGCTTGAACAAAGTGGCAATGTGACTACCATCATCACATAAAGGGATACCTTGAACAAATTGAGAATTCTATAAAGTAACAAGCCCCCCAAAAGCACCATCAAAACTACTTCCTTGAGATTCACAAAACTTGAAAAACTTCAATTTTTCAACTCTATCCTTAGGCATCTTAGTCTCTTGTATAAGAAGAATATCCGATCTATGATCCCTAGCAAAATTATGAACAATATCTTGTTTATGGGAGCTATTAATCCCCCTAATATTTCATGATAAAATTTCAATTTCTTACCATGGGAATGGAAGAGACTTTCATGGATTGTCTTCTATGATCCATCAGCTATATTTAGGAGACACTCCCACTCTCTTATCCATTTGGTGGATTTCCTGCCTGCACTTCATGGAGGCCCATAATCCACTCTAGCTCTATTTATGGTGGAAACACCCATTCCAGAGATCAACTGCATTTTCTTCTTTCTCCTTTCAAATTTCGTATAGGACACGTCCTCATCAAACTCAATATCTTTAAGGTTGGTATTTTTTCTTTCATCTCTACTTTGCTCTGCCATTGAAGATTGACCACTGTCGGGAACTATTGTATTCAGATCCATAACTGATAGAACACCATTATAATTCAAGGTAGAGGATACCTCTGGAATTATACCCTCAGAAACCAAAATACCAAAGGAAGAGCCCAACACAGGTGAAGATTGTCTCTCTTTAAAATCGCATTCCAACTAGCCCTTTGAAGAGACCAAACCCTCCATATCACTACCTTTATCACTCAAAAAAATATTTCTAGATCTAACATCATTGGAAGGATGGACAAATACTTCTCTCTCTTCTAAATAATCACTCTTATTCTTTTCATATCTTTCTTCCGCATTTAGACCAACATTGCTAATCCTAGCCTCCATATTCTTATAGGAGACCACCTTTTATTCATCCTCCCCAGGGACCATCTTCATTACTTCTTGAACAGGGCAAGGGGACTTTACCCCAGCTTGGATGTCCTCTTTAGGGTTACTAGAGTCGACCTCATTCATGATCACTTATGGATTTTCTCCCTTCTTGATAGGCTTATTAATAGGGTTACTAGAGGCCTCCTCATTCATGTGCTTTGCTATCTCTTCTCCCTTCTCATTCATATTTTTAGGTTTTCAAACCCTAGGGCCTTTAGGTCTAGAAACAACCTTGTTAACATTTAGGGGGCAATTTTTTGCCCAGTGTCTGGCTTTTTTACACACAAAATAGACAAAAGGAAACAACTCATCTTCAATGGCTTGAGAGAGTGATCCCAACTTAGATACAAAATCTATTGAAGGAGGGAGGTCCTTAGATCAACAAATCCCAACACAAATACGAGCATATACCATCCTTTTTCTGGCAGTTGTCATAGGGTCGATCGACAATAGTTCTCCAAAAGCTTCAACAATACCTTTGAAGATATCCTCATGCCAATTTTCCAACAGAAGTCCAGGGAGCCTAACCCACACAGGAACAACTTCAAAGAAAGAATCAAACATATCCATATTAGGGGTCCATTTCTTAAGGGTAAGAGAGCACCACCCCCTGACCCAAGGTCCACCATAGAGAATGGTAGGGATATCCTCATCAAAAGAGAAGGTAAAGGAGAAGAATCCCCTCAATAGGGCTGAAGTCTCAACCTAACCCTTTAGCTTCTACCTCTTACTAACAAACACCCTTACCAGATCAATATTAGGTCTTGAGCCTAAAATTTTTCCAAAAAGGGTCATATCCATAACAACAATATTATGATCAATGACTTGATCAAGGATCTCAAGAATGACCTTACCACTATTTTTGTTAGAAATAAAATCAACTGGGTAGAGGAAGATTTCCTAGCCAGTTTAACCCCAAATAAAGAGGCCCACTAATTTCTTGTTGCACCTGATAAAAAAACTTGCTTTGTATGTCCCGTAAAAGGTTTCACCATCTGAGGACCCCGTGACTCTTGCACCTGGATCCTTAGACCTAGAGGCCCCATCACTTGGTTCCACTTGAAACCTAGCTTTCAAATCCATGTCATCCACAAAATCCGCTTCCCCCTGGATATCCATCCCGCCAATAGGCATGGGAGATTGGGAACCAAACCCTAGTTGTCCCTAAGGTGTACATTTTGCTATTTAAGTGACTAGATATTCTTGTCTACAACCATCTTGAAACCCTTGCTCCATCTTTCTCATTTCCAAATTCATATTTTATCTCATATATATTTTAGATGCAATCCTAAAAATTCAAATTTTGTAATATTGGTTTTAAGTCATCTCTCAGTAGTGAACTATTATAATTTGGATAGTGATTCCATTTGATAGTGAGCCACCTTATATTACTATAACCACTTACATAATATTGAGAGATAATCCTCTTTGTGGTTTTTCTCATCTTGGGTTTTCCATGTGTAAATCTATGTGTTATGTGGTGTACTGTATTTTGCTTATTGTATATTTTAATTCTGCAACTAAGTTATGTTATGTGGATGGTTGTTTAAAATATTTAATAAATTCAAGGGAATACTAATTCACCCCTCCCCTCTCATTATTATGGATGTTGAACAATTGGTACTAGAGCATGGTCCTTTAGAAGAGCATAATAACTTTAAGGAGATCCAAAAATAGGAACATATGGTGCCTAGATCTATTTTGGATCAGGATAGATATCTAGATGTGTTTGGAGAACTTATAACTCCTCTTGAAGACCTAGATAATATTGAAAATGAGAATAGAGATCTAAGAGAAAATGTTCAATTGGCAAATGAATGCATTAAAAAGATGAGAGATCAAATACAAAAATTTACCAAAAGACATAAGGAAGTTAGTGAAGAGCTCCAACAAGAAAACAACACTATTGCAGATCTAAAATCCAAGAGTGAAGAAGATGAAAGAAATAAGGAGTACTTAAACAACATGGTTAAATACAAACCAGAGCACTGGAAGAAGCTTGAACAAGAAGTCACAACTCTAAAATCAGATCTGGAAAAATCAAGGAAGCAAGAGGAAAAACTTAAGATGAGTTCAAGTAAGCTGGATTAGATGTTAGCTGTGAAAAGGTTTCTAGAAAAAAATGAATGACTTAGTTTTTGAAACTGGTGAAAGTTGGCAATACAAGATAGAAAGAAAAGTAGGACCACCTTCAAAAAAAGAAACAAAATCCAATAAGTCCACTAAAGATGACAAAGGTAAGTCACTGATCGAGCAACAGGTAAGTAAAATAAACATTTCTTTTAACATTTATTTTTTAATTGAAACAAATCAGATCATAAAGAATTTGAATGTAAAAATAGAATGAATCAAAATATTAAATCTTTCTCTTATAGATTTCATACTTGTAACAACTATAGTCACAAAGCTAGTCATGTAAAAATCATACCATAATAGATCAAAAATAGAAATAGTCACTTTGTAGGTCATTCTTATACACGCAAAATGTTTGTACGTAAGGCTAACAAGTTAAGGTCAAGGAAAGGTCAAGGAAATGATAGATGCTACAACTATAACAAGCCTATACTAATCTGAATTATGGCTTCAGAGTACAATACCTGGTGTGAACCTGCAATATTGTCAATTTTGTTTATAAGAACATAACTAATTCAGAATTGTAGCAAGCCAAAAAGTGATTCCTTTCATCCCAAAAATCAAGTTTATACAAAATTTTGAACTTCTCGCGGTCACAACAGACCTTTGGGATGCATGATTGTTCAACTCCCAAATCCTGAAAAATCAAACTAGACATAGACATCCGAATTACAATCCCAAAATGACAACCTACTACTAGACACCGACATCGGAATAGAAATCTCGACCCAAGGTCTTGATCACCCATCAAAGTAGCTAACATAGGTGGTGTAACCACTTTATGCAAACCCAAAATGTAAAACTATCCCAATGACCCTTTATCAGGATAACTATCCTGATGAAAAACTTGACACTTTGGACATCTATTGGCATAGCCATCAATAGTCGACTAAATGAAATTTTCCAAATTTGATAGAGAAAGATATCTCGATGACACTTTATTGGGATAACTATCCTGATGACAAACTTGACACTTTTTACAACATAGATACCTTATCGGGATAACTATCTCGATGACAACATTGACAACTTTTTACAGTAATAACACTTTATCAGGTTAACTATCCCGATGACAACAGAATGACTCCAAATTTGATATTTTTAAAATTATTTCCTGATCATTCCTTCCCCCTTCAAAATAAATGGGCCCCATTGCATCCACACTTTGGAGAAGATGAGGAAAACGAAGTTGAATCTGATCTCGAGTAAGCCCTGATCAGGAAACTGACCTGCTTGAACCACTTTGCACAAATAATTTTTTTGTTGTTTCAAGTTATTGACCATGGTGCCCATAACCTAATCACATCATACTAGAGCATCTTCTTCTAGATTCAGTTCTATATTATTACTTGTTTCACCATTCTACATTGAAGACTGGATGAAGACCCAAAAATGAGGGTTAATTGAGCTCAAATGCATTATCACCAACTTGCTTGATGACTATATATGGACCATAGTGTAGAGGGTGAAGCTTCATGTTGGTTCCTTGTAATCTCTCTTTTTGAATATGAAACCACACCTTATCCCCAATTTGAAAATTATGGGGAGTGTGATGCTCATCATGCCTTTCCTTATATTTTTCATTGGTGTTTTCCAAGATTTCATGAACATGTTGCTGCAGATGATGAATTATATCAATAAATTGTGTTGCCTTGTTTTCCTCCTTATCAAAACTAGGGACCAAGTCAAGTTAAATATGTGGTATAACAACATCCATGGGCGCTAATGGCTGATAACCAAGACAAACTTCAAAGGGCCTGTGACTCGTCAAACTGTCAATTGCCCCATTGTAGCTATGTTGAACATATGGAAGGATTTCATCCCATGTGCAGGGATGCTTTGAGTGATACATGCATAGAATTTGGATGATCATCCAATCGACTACCTCTAGTTGGCCATCTATTTGAGGATGGAAAGTAATAGACTTTGTTAATTGTGTGTCCATCTTCTCCCAAAGTGAAGACCAAAACTTACTGACCATAATTATGTTTTTAAAAATTTGACGTGTGCGTCCCACATAATTTGACCTAAACTTAACATTTTTAATATTTTTTTTAAATAGAAAATAATTTTGTGTAGATTGTTGACATATAATTTTTTTTTCAAAATTCATTAAAATAAAAAAGTTATTAAATTAACAAAATTAGTTAATATTTCAAGTTTATGGACCCGATTTAGTATAAATTAAATGAAAAATAGTTAAAATAATCAATTTTTAAATAAATTTACATATTTAGAATCTAGACAGTATAATCTGAAATGGGTTTTAATTTCGTGTAAAATTCTCTAATTACAGGCACGCAAATTATTTCAGAAGATCATATTTGTGCTTTCATTCATGGAGATTTGAATTTGCAGGTCCATGTCTTAGGTGTGGCCATCCCAGGCCTAATCACGAGCCAAGTGGCAGGTTGTGGAATCAACTTCCACACAACAGGACCCTATTTTAAAACAAGGGCGGCTTGTGGAAAAAAAGGAAAAATACGATTTAGAAACGGGGGCCCGTTTTTAAAAAACGGGCCTTATTTCTAAAAAATGGGCCCCCATTTTTTGAAAAAGGGCCCTCGTTTATATGAGCACATTTTTCAATGCATGGAATTCCACAAATTTGTGACTCATTACCATGCACTTGCCCACAAAGCATACCATCCTACAAATAGAAATCATTCACATGGTTTCCCTTTACCAAATTATTGTAAACATGTGCAAACTCATTATCATTCTCATACAAATGGGCCCAGGTTTAAGTTTGATGACCAGATGATTCCAGTACCATACTTATAGCTGCAATTGGAGGCTTGCTCAAACAATTTTCTACTTTGTTAGTGCTTCCCTTCTTACGACAAATATTGAGATGAAATTGTTGAAGATAGGTTGACCATATTTAGTGTCTATCATTCTGCAACTTCCCTTGTGTTTGCAAGAATTGAAGAGGTTTGTGATATGTGTGAATGACAGTCTCCTTACCCAAAATATAATGCTTCCACTACTTACAAGCTTGAACAATGGCATGCAGTTTCATGTCGTAAGTGGGATACCTGCATACTATATCAGAAAAAGTCTCACTGTGATTTTCAACTGGATGACCATGTTGCATGAGAACTCCCAGAGCATATTCGAATGCATTGGTTTGTATCTCAAGTGACTGTTGTAGATCAAAAAGAGATAAAACTGGTGCAAAACATAACCTTCATTTTAACTCCTTGAATGCTTGTTGTTGAGCACCTGTCCACTTTAATTTTGCTTCCACTCCTCCTTGCAATGACTAATTTAAGGGCCAAGATAAATGTGAAAATTTGAGCATAAACCTACAATAAAAATTTGCCAGCCCAAGAAAACTACATATATCTATAAGGTTTTTAGGAGAGAGTTAGTCCTTGATTACTTCTATTTTGTCAAGATCAATATGAACATTGTTAGATTCAATGATAGTCCCAAAGACACTAATAGGGGGGGGTGAATCAGTGTCTAACCGGTGAATGGAATATTAAACTTATTTATAACTTTGGAACCCAAATCAATGTATTGGTAAACAAGAAATAATAGAGATAGCATAAATGCACACCATAACACAAAATATTTTGGCGAGGAAACCCAGTGTGGGAAAAACCTCAATGGGATTTGTGAGCCACAATATTTACTCATTGGCCAATATGAATAAATATTACTTGCAACATGGGAGCCTACACATGCAAGAAGGCCAACAACCTAAAGCTCACTGCTCAATAGAATAGTCTCACTGACTACAAAATGGATAATTAAATCCAATACAATGTACTGCTCAAAATAGCATATCTAATGCTTGATTTAGTACCAGTTTAAGCTCAGTCAGATACCTTAACAAAAACCTTTCGTTGTCTTACATATACCAATAATAATCATTGTATCCTTATTCAAAATGATCTATAAGATCTCATACATATATGAGTCTTTACAATACATCATGTTAGCTTACAAATAATTAATTACTTTATAATATAATTCACATAAACAAAACTTTGTTTCATGTACGCCTGAGTGCTGGTATACTTCATTGCCAGTGTAATCAGGATTCCGATGAATGTGCCTGTAGGTGCTGATGTCTGCCAGTGTATGTGTAGAAACCTATTACTGGTTGGTTGCCATCAATGACAAAATCAACCATATTCTCATTAAGTGTAGAATACCAACAATCTCCCCCTTTGGCATTGATGGCAACACTCATGAGAAAAATCCAAAACTGTTATCCAAAAAATATGATCCCATAAAAGAGTGTGCTCCCCCTGAGCAAGTGATCTCCTCTGAACATTTATTCATTTATTTTTCTCCATACTAGTCCCCCTTTGACATCAATGGAAAATGATGTCAAAAATAATTAAAGAATACAAAAATGCTACCTCATAGCCTGTAACCAATTGTTTACAAGTTGAAAAATGTTTACTAAAATTAGATTCAGGCTCTGCATGAATTTGTTACTGTAAAAAAGAATGGTCCCTATCTGTTGGATCATGTCAACTAGATAGTGCATCTGTTGCTCCAGTGACCATTCTCCTTGAATTGTTGTCTTTGATATCTCAACCTGCTAAGTAATGAGACTGTCCAATCTTGGACCAAGTTTTCTTTTCAGTTCTTGGGCCTTTAACCTTATCCTTGCTTTCTCTTTCTCAATTTTCTCGATCTTTTCTTCATAAGCTACCATTTCCTGTTCAAAAAATGAGATAAGTCCCGAAGAACCTATCATATTATCTATAATGTCATCTATCTCCTTCTGTGTCTTCTTAATTTCCTCATCAATATCTTCAGTCAAGTGGTGAGGCTTGCTAGCTTCTTTATACAACTCCTTATATTCCAAAATTGTTGAGTTAAGCACCAGTAATAGTGAATCCATGTGCTTAGGTACAGTTTTTGATGGTTTTCTCAAAGAATTCACCTTTCTCTTTATCTACTCTTTCCTTTATTATTTCCTCATTCACCTTATCTATAGTTAGAAGATTTTCAGCAATAAATTTGGACAATGTGTCCAATTTACCTAGAGAATCCTCAATGTGATCTATCTTATAAGTTGGTGCAATGATCTTCAAAATAGGTAATGTGTTATCAATAGCCTTAAATGCTAAGGCATTGTAATCTGTTATTCTCTTAATAAAATCCAATAGAACATCTGTTACATTAGTGCGTCTGAATTGTCCAGTAGATGTGCTTGTTTTTGCAATAGATTTCCTTTCAACAGATACTTGTCCAATTGCTTTAACTATTTATTCCTTATTTCCATCAATTTCTTTCTCTTTACTTACATTTTCCCCAGTTTCTCTATTTGGTTTGTTACCTCTACTTCTTTTGGTTTTTCAGTTTGAGTAAGTACCTCTGCAACTACCAGTTTCTTTGACCTCAGTTTCTTAGTGTTAGTTACCTTATCCTTCATCGGTATCTTAGTCCTTTAAGAGTTAGTAGTGTGTGCTGGTGACTCAGAGATCTCATTGTTCTTAACATCGACTGCCTTAACCTCTGTAGTCTCTTTATCCACAACAATGTTAAAATCTTGAGTATCAACATTCATGGTGAAAAGAATTTCAGAATCCGGGTTAGTGTCATCACGTGTAACTTCTTCAGTTGCCTTATCTGGTTGATTGTCTGTATGTACTAGTGTATCTGAAGTTATTGGTGGAGTATCCTGTGTTGGTGGAGGAATGTTATCAGTAACCTTTATAATAGGTATACTACCAATTTTTCTTTTACCTTTGTCCTTTTGGTATACCTTCGCAAAAGATTTATCCATTTTCTGTCTTTCCCTTTCCTCTTTATTTTCTTTTTCAACAAAGAATAAGTCCCATTTGTCTGTAGTTTCATCAGCAATTTCTTTCACTCTACCAGCCATTAGGCTAACCTGTTGGTGTCGACTGACAAAAACTGACCGGTTTGCTTCAAAAATTAGTTCATCAATTTCCTCTTTAGAATTTACAGGGTGCACTGCCAATAATGCTTCAACTTTTAACTTTTTATCTAATTCCATCACTGACATTCTTTTAGCCTCTAATCTTATATACAAGTCATTCGGCAGATCATCTACAATTTCAATCAAAACCTTCTTATATATGTCCAAGTGAAAAATTATACTAGCCTTTGTTGTTTTCTTGTCAAAGTCTTTGAATGAATGATACAATTTTTTTACTTTGCAAAGATTACCATCTTGAGTTATCTCATTTACCAGTTCCTCCGGTGTAAGGGTATCTGGTGTCTTAGGTTGTTGTTTCTTCTTTGGTGTGAGCTTTTTCTTAGGCTCCCTTACAACTTGTTGCTTCTTCCTTAATGTCCTAGTCCTTTTGGGAGAAGGAGAAGGTATTGGTGAGTGTTTCCTCTTCTTCCTCTCTACTCTCTTGAAGTCATCTACTTTTCCACTGTTTGTATCCAAAGAAGTGACAACCGATGAAACATGAGCTACCGGTTCCAATCCTTCCAATTCACTAGTAGATATACCACTCAAGTTCATTACATTTTCCTTAACCTCCTTAGCCATCTTGGATGCAAATCTGATAAAATTTTCTCTTCTTTTTCTTTGCTTTTGCATTGAGACAACACTCTTAATGGTCTCAACATTTCCAAAAAATTCTTCAGATGGTTCCTTAGGTGCATCAAGAAGTGTCTTAGCATATGCTTCAAGAATATTTAGGTCAACTTCATATCCCATTTCTGTTATCCAAATAGTTCTAGGAGTAACAACTTACATCCATGTCTCATCTCATTTGATTACAAAACAAATTTGTTTATCATACTTGTGTATAATGCTATGTGGTATCCTTTCTCTAGCTTTCATCTTAGTTTGAAAGTTTTTGAAGTAGTCTGCTATAATGTTGTCACTATTAGAGCCCATACCGGTGATAGCTTCCATGTTTTGTTTTCCTACCGAGATGTCATATCCAAAGTCCTTATGACCAATGTCAGGTATCTCTTTGGTGAAGTAAATAATCAAACACACAAGTAGGTTGCCAAAATGGAATATCCCATTCTTGTCACCCTTAATCTTCTTTAGGTTATCAATCAGTTCATCCTTAATCCATTCACATATATCAATCCTAGCATTGTTCTTGACCATCTCATATGAACTATGAATACATAAGATGGAAACTGAATTTAATCTATTTGTATGAGTTACTCTATAGCCAAGTACCATGCTCACATATCTCACATTTGCATCAGTAATGTCATTAACCCTAAGAGATCTGTTGTCAGATGTAGCTCTGGTTAAATCCATGACTCCCTTGTTAGGTATCTTCTTTGTTTTGTTGGGCCTACTACTAGTTGAGTGTAAACTAGTAACTGCCTTGATTGCTTCCTTAGAGATTTTAAGAACAAAGTCAAGCAACATAAACTCTCCATGAACTCTACTCAGAACAAGACAAACTACCTTCTTTGAAAATTCAGGTATGTTCAGTATTTCAACAAATCCCAAGTCTTCAACTATCTTATGCTCCGATTTAACCAAACCTTGTTCATCAGTAATAACACCATTGTACATGTTTTTCAAATCACCAGTCCCTAAATTTTCTATGTTGCAGTGGATGTAGATTCTAGGGTCTTCGGAAAAAGCAACTCCCTTAAGAATTTTTGAAAAAGATTCGATAGAATTATCTTGCTTGGCAATTTCAGGGATGATCTTAAATACGGGCCTAAGGCACTTAATGTTTTCTACCACAGTAGGGTTTGCAATAAACTTAGGTGCAGAAGATAAAGATACCATTTTGAAAGATAAATACCTCTTGCTTGAAATCTTGAATACCTGAAAAATACTTTGTTGCTTCACCTTAGGATGCCTTTGCTCAATTTCACACTTTTTGAATGCTTGGATGCTTGGGGGATTGAAATGAGGGTTTTATGATGCTTTATAACCCAAAATTTCTTCAAAAACCACATTAAATGCTTTCCGGTTAAGTGAAATCTTAACACGTCTTCTGGTAAAGAAGAAATATGTCTTCTTACCATCAACCAAGGGTAGAATGCATGATTTTCAACTTGCTTCCATACCCCCTAAGGATTATTCCTTAGTTAGATGAAGAATCTCCTACCGGTCGAGGGTTACTCTGTTCTATCGGTGCAGAGACAGATTCATCAACTCTTTGATTTCTCTTCTTAATCCATTGTTTTGAAATTTCTTGCTTTATTTCATTTACCTTTTCTTTTCCCTTTTCACTTGATCCTTTATTGTTCACCAGTATAGTCTTGCTTCTACAAAATTTTGCAATATGCCCAATCTTGTTACATGCATAACAAGTTACATTATTCCTCTGAATAGCTTTTCCATATCCTTGATGGCTTTGTATTCTGCATTGATTAGATAAATGTCCAAATCTACCACAAACATAGCATTTCACATTCATTTTGCAATTTTCTGAACTGTGACCAACTTTATTGTATTTGGAACATTGACCGGTGGGTAAGTTTGTATTCTGATTATTTCTAAATCTACACTGATTTTCTCTATGACCAAATTTGTTGCAATTGAAACATTTCCCACTAAATTTATAAGCATTAGGTTGTCTTACTGGTTTACTGTGATCTAGATTATTTGCAGTCCCAGAACTTTCTCCATGTTCAAATCCATCCAATTGTATCTCCATCAGGTTTTTGTCTTTTCAGCATGTCATCAAGTCTTTCTGAACTTTTCTTGAATTTGTCTTTGTGTTCATTTGTAGTGATCAACTCATTTTTCAGAATGCCAACTTGTCTCACAAGCTCTTCTTTATCATGTTGCATGTGAATCAGATCTATTTTTAGCATATCATTCTCATGACAAAGTCTCAAATTTTCATTTTTTCCATCATTAAGTCTCCTAGTCAAGTCTTCTTCATTTTTCTTCCTATCTTCAATATCCTTACATAGCCTCATGGTTAAATCTTGCATTTCATTCCTCATGTTAGTGTTCTCTTGTCTCAACATCTCTGCAATATCACTAAGAGTTTCCTTTTCATCATCATGTTTCTGCATTTGCTCATGAAGTTCCTTCCTCTTTTTTTGTGCTATAACTAAGTTCTCCTGAAGTCCTTTAATGAATTCCTTAGCAGTCCTTAGATCATCTTCAAGTTTGATATTCTTCAATTTTTCTGCATCAAAATCTTCAAGAGCTCCTTCCAACAGTTTTCTCAAACTCTCCACCGGTACCGGTTTCAGAATCTTCGTCAAGCTATTAGGCTTTTGCAAATAGAGGACCAAGCTTTGATACCAATTGTTAGAATCAATGACAGTTCCAAAGACACTAAAAGGGGGGGGGGTTGAATCAGTGTCTAACCGGTGGATGGAATATTTAAACTTATTTATAACTTTGCAACCCAAATCAATGTACCAGTAAACAAGAAATAATAGAGACAGCATAAATGCACACCATAACACAAAATATTTTGGTGAGGAAACCTGGTGTGGGAAAAACCTCAGTGGGATTTGTGACCCACAATATTTACTCATTGGCCAATATGAATAAATATTACTTACAACATGGGAGCCTGCACATGCAGGAAGGCCAACAGCCTAGAGCTCACTACTCAATAGAAGAGTCTCACTGACTACAAAATGGATAATTAAATCCAATACAATGTACTGCTCAAAATAGCATCTCTAATGCTTGATTCAGTACCGGTTTATGCTCAGTCAGATACCTTAACAAAAACCTTTCGTTGTCTTACATATACCAATAATCATCTCATCCTTATTCAAATTGATCTATAAGATCTCATACATACATGAGTCTTTATAATACATCATGTTGGATTACAAATAATTAATTACATTTATAATACAATTCACCTAAATAAAACTTTGTCTCATGTCAGCTTGAGTGCTGGTATACTTCATTGCCGGTGTAATCTGGATGCCGATGAATATGCTTGCCGGTGCCGGTGCCTGTCGGTGTATGTGTAGAAACCTCTTAGCGATTGGTTTCCATCAATGACAACATCAACCATATTCTCATTTAGTGTAGAATGTGAACAAACACCCTCACTATCAATAACATATCCCAAATATCCAATATTCTGCATACCAAAGGAACACTTTTCTTTATTTGCATATAATCCATGATCTTGCAAAGTTGAGAAGACTTGGTCCACATGTTGTAGATGCTCCTCCTAGGTCTTGCTGAAGATGATTATATCATCCAATTACACTACTACAAAGGAATCAATGAATGATCTAAGTACATCATTCATCATCCTCATGAATGTAGTTAGAGCATTTGCTAGACCAAAGGGAATTACTAGCCATTCAAACAAACCTTCCTTAGATTTAAAAGTTGTCTTCCACACATCTGCTAGGTCAATTGGTACTTGATGGTACCTAGATTTCAAATCAATTCTAGTGAAGAACTTGCCCCCCCTAAGCTGGTCCAAAAGGTCATCTATCCGAGGGATTGGGTATCTATTTTGTATTGTAATTTTATTCAATGCTCGATAATCAATATAGAGCCTCCATGTCCCATCCTTTTTCTTTACTAAAACAATTGGGCTTCCACAAGGTTATGCACTTGGGCAGATATGTCCCTTCTGAATTAATTCCTTTATCGGCCTTTTAATCTTGTCATTTTCTATTACTGACCTACGACACATTGGTTCATGAGGTAATGGAGCTCCTGGTATCAAATCAATAGAATGTCTAACTTTACAATGTGAGGGTACCCCAGTTGGCAATTTAAATAAATTCTGATATTTTGCAATAATTTGATCCATTGACCTTTGTTGTTGTGTAGAGGTGTTCATAGTGGTATGGGAATTATATACTAATTTTCTTTCTCCCTCAGGGAAAATTATCAACAACACAAATGTTCCAGTTTGAGCAATCAACCTTATACATTGGTTAGCACTAATTAAAGATGCAGAGTGTGTAGGACTTACCTCTGGTATTCAATATTTCTGTCCACCCAATTTGATTGCCACACTATGTGGATGAGATTCATATATACCATGAAGCTAATACATGTATGGTTGTCCCAACAAAACATCACAAACATCAAGAGGGGCTACATCACAAATAACTTCATCTTTGAATGGCTTGATAGAAAATGGAAGGTGACATTGCTGGTTCACTTGAATGTCTCACCCTCAACTTACCCATCCCATGGAGTAGGGTTGTGGGTATGCTGTTGTTTTCAAATTCAACCTCTTTATAATCTCAGCCAATATTAAGTTCTTTTGGTTTCCACTATCAACCATAAAATGCAGGGCTTTTGTCCCAAATAATATTTGTGAATGTAATAATCTTTCCTCATCCCCTCGAGGCAATATTTTTGCAGTAGATACTCTTGCATATGGACCAGCCTCATTGACCTGTTCATGGTCTTTTTTTGTACAATTTTTTTCCACCTCGGGCTTCGCTTTGTCCTCATGGGTCTACACCATTAAATTCTTTATATTTCTTCAATCTTTGTATTATGGAAGGGGCTTTTATGAACCTCACACCATATACCTGTGTCTTGTTGTATTTTCTTCACACCCCATGTCTTTTAAGTTGGCGAAGTGGAGAATGATTCTTTGGTCATTTATTTTCCTACAGTTTTGTTACTTTCACCCTTCCATTTATTGTTTGAAAAGTTATCCCTTCTTCCTTTTTGTTTGAACTTCTCTTCAATCTTCAAAGCAAATTTGTAAGTGTGAGATTTTGCCAAGATCAAAAGCTCAATGAAATGTACAAAATAGAGACATAATATAGGACAAGAATAAACTGTATTCTCATCAATAGAAAATGATCAATAATCAAATTACATACAATGTAGATGAGCTTTCTTATATAGGCAAAGCTAGGGATATGTGAGCACACAAACAATGACATGTGGCTCAATAAGAAACAAGGGTAGGTAGGAAATAGGTGTGGGTAGGTAGGAGAAATAATATAATAGTCCACATGAGGTGGATCACCCACCGAAGGTGGAATTATCACTCCACAATAAGTGGATATGATAAAGTAGTAACAAGATCAACACCATAAAAGGTGGAATTTCTCCTACACACACTATCCCAATGTGGCACAAACACCCAAGTGTCTCATATCCAAACTACTATGAAATGCATTATCCTAAGTAAACTTAAGTAAAGTGTAATAATATCCAAGATGAATAATTATTTACACCAACACCCCCCCTTAAGTGCAACTTAGGGGAATGCACTTAAGTCTACAATGCAACTAAGAAATGCAAGATGGGTCCCGGCTACGAGGCCATGTTAGGTACCCATGTACAAATGCAAATGCATGAAAACCAATGCAATGAAATCTCTCACAAAGTGGGGAAAGAGAGAAAAACCCAATGGGAAAAAACCCTCCCCAAAAAGAGAGATGAAAACATACAAGAGAACTCTCATAGAAGAATGTGAAGAACAATACCCCATGTGAGGAAAAAGTCCCCCCCATATGAGAGAAGAAGAGAAGCTAGGAAGCCCCCCCTCAATGTGGAATCTGCACCAATGATAGAAGCTTGATGTATGAAGAAACTGCTCCATGAACGTCAAACAACATTCCTCCCCTTAGGAAGAAACAAAACAAAAGGTGTATCCATGAAGTCTCCCCAATCATGAAGGGAAGATGTATGAAGAAAACTCATGATGAATGGAATCTTTGAAAACTGCTCGAGTGTCCCCATGTTGATGCTAAAAGATACCCCTTCCAAAGGTGGTAAACTGTGCCACACTGCTGAGAAAGGCACTCCAAGATCTAGTGGAGATGGATGTAGAACATGTCCCAAAGACTCACATGTCTCCTCAAAAAATAAAGAGACCTCCTCCAACTACTGTACATAAGTATCCACAATCATGTCAACCTCGAAAGAATGATCATGTAGAGAATGAACAAGAGGGTCAGAGTGTGCCCTCACAACAATCGAAGAAGGATCATCTTCATCAAAGAGAAGATGAATGTCATCAATGATGTCTCCCAAATCTGCAATGTAGGATTCCATAAATAAACCTGCAATATCTATCAAGTAATCATCCCATGAATCTGAAGCTGGAAGACAATTAATATTCTGCTGCACTGAATCACATGAAGGCAAAACTATCGCACTATCCGCATCATCAGGTGCAATAGGTGATGTGATATCAATATGAGGAGATGAAATACAAGGCTCGAGAATGGGTTCACATGTGAGAATCCCCATGTTCAAGTGCCCAAAGTTCTCCTCAAAATCTGAACCATCACAAGAAGTGTGATCATCATGTGTAGAATCATCAAATGTGAAATCATCATCATCAACAAAATCTGAAAAGGAGTATAACTGAGATGCATGATCAACCACCTCAGTTGCAATGATAGCTCTAGTCTCCAAGTCTCTAATGAAAACTGAGTCAGGTGTGAACTCCACAACTCTCTTAGTTGCGCCATGTGTGATTTTATAGATAGAAAGGAGATTGTTTGTCAAGTGGGGTACACACAACACATCATTGAAGGAGTTATCCCCAATGTCAATAGATCCTTTCCCAATCACATCCATGTATGTATGATTGCCCATCAAAATCTATGGCATGGTGCAAGGCTCAAATGTAGAGAACATAGACTGCGAAGATGCCATATGATGAGAAGCCCCTGAATCTAGAAGCCATCTCTCTGAATCATAACTGATAGTAGCACATAGAGCTTTTCCTTTTCTTGTCCCAAAAGAGTGAGTCTTCCCACTTGTAGAAGCCATGAATGCTTTCCCTTTTCCTTTTGAATGTGAGGAAGTGGAAGTTGATGAATCATCCTTCTTGTAGACTTTAGGCAAATCAATGTTATGCTTTTTGATGATATGTGTAAGCTCATCAATCTTCTTAGAATGGCAACGATGCTCCTCATGACCAATCTTTTTACAATAAGAACAAGTAGGTCTCTCCCTCTTTGGTGAATTATCTCTCTTGGAAGAGGATGAATCTCCTTGTCTTGGAGAAGATGGTGCTTTTTCTTTAGGCTTTGATTGCCATTTCTTCTTGTTTGAGTTGTCCTTTCCTTGATTTCCTTTGTTCCCTTGATTTGCCACTAATGCTTGAGACTTAGAAGCCTTAAGAATGCCCATGCTTATCAACTTAGTTTGTTCCATCATCAACATTTCATTGAAAGCATCAAATGTAGGCATTTTGTAGCTTGAACCCATTGTCATCCTATGAGTTTGGAAACTAGAAACAAATGCTGCATATTCTTGTGGAAGCTTGCCTATCAAGTTGAATATCAATTGAGTATCCTTCTTATCAATGCCACAATCTTTGAGTTGTGCCCTCAACTCATTTGCCTTAGTGACATAATCTTGTATAGTATCAAAGTTCTTGGGATCTAACATGGTGAGATCACTATCAATTTGATATCCCCTAATCTCATCAACTTGACCATACAAGTCTTGAAACTTTTGCCAAGCATCCTTGATTAGAGTACATTTCTCAATATAAAAAATGAGATCCTTTGATACATACTTTCTTAAGGTACCAACTGCCATGATATTTTTAGTGAGCCAATCCAAGTGACCAACCGGATCAACCTTAGGATCAGTGGGAGCAACAATAGTTCCATCAATGTAATGAGTGAGTCCTTTTTCCATAAGTTTACTCCATGCATCAATTTTTCAAGTAGCATAATTATGTGGAGTTAAGAGAAGAAACTTAGAAGAACCCATAGTAGCAAAAAGGAAGGAATACAAGAGCACAAAAGAACAAGAGACACCCCCCGAAATTCACTCAATCAAAGTACCCCCCCTAAAGTGATGATTTTGGCACTTTATACTTAGTGCGATTACAATGAGCCACTTGCAAAGCAAGGCAAACTGGACTTATGATGCAAATTTTACAACTTTTCAAATGAGATACAAGAGACTTCAATCAATAGTGCAATGAATCTAACTGAGATTCAAGTAAATATACAAGTACCAAGAGAGCCAAAAATAGCCAAAATCTGAAAGTATAATTTCTACTTACAATGGCATCAATCTGATAGCATCATGTGAAAGTAGACGAAAAAATATGCACTTTCAAAAAAAATGGCACCTAAAAAGGAGGTCGTATGACCCCAAACGAAGCCTCTGAAGTTGCAAAAACTGGGATTACTTAGGTACAGTCACCAAAAACTGCATTTTCTGAAAAATCCGTACATCAAAATCACAAAATTTCTTCACCACTATGGAGAGCACAAAATTCTATCCCATTTCAAAAAAAATTGCACCCAAAAAGGAGCAAAAATGAGCAAGTTATGGCTATTTGAAGTTGAACTGCAAAATCAAAAAGCTCAATGAGAGGGGCCTGCAAAATTTTCAAACCCTGCTGATGTGGCGCTGATGTCAGCAAGTCACTGGGTTAAATTTGATGGTTGTATGACTGTCGCAAAAACTTCACCCTCTGCTGACTTGGCGTCCGTACTGTACGGACGGATGACGTGGCGTGGTGACTGTGTGTACGGAAGTCTGACTGTGTGAGCCATGTAGCATCTGCGTGTTGGCCATACGGATCTGATGTGTGAAGGTTTGTACCCGCGGGCTAGTGGCCGCCTGCCACGTGGCAGGTGCGGGTTCGTCGGGTGTGTTGAGGCGGCGGCGATCTAGGCATCACCAGAGGTGGGAGTTTGTTAGAGGGAGGGTAGTCGCTGGAAGGAGCCGGCGCCAGTGGTGGGAGGAGCCAGTAGAGTCTGTGGGCGCTGGTGGAAGCGGCAGAGTTCAGCGGCGTCAGCAAGGATGGGACAGCCATGGCTGTGGGCTTCGGCGGGCACGGGTGCGGGCGGAGGCGCATGGACGTCTGCGGTCCGGCAGGTACGTGGCACTGCACAGGTACGGATCTGTCAGCAGGTACAACGGCGAATGGAGTGGTCAGGTGCACCTGCAACCTGCAACACGCAGGTACGGGGGGGTCTGCGGACCCCCCAAAAACACCTTTTTTTTTATTTTTTATTTTTTTTTTCAATTTTTTTTTCGATTTTTCAATTTTTGAAAAATATTTTCAAAAAAATAATTTTTTTTTTCCAAAAAATATATAAAAAAATTTGAAAATCCGTACGATTATAGCAAAATTGGCGAAAAAAAATTTTCTCACCAAAATAGGCCGACTTTATAACCAAAATTCATGGAAACGACTTTTTGGACGCAATGGCGGGGTCGGATCTGGTCTAGGACGCCTCCAAAAGATGCTGCTCCTCAGATCTACCTCTTGACATCACAATAATGCCTCTTCAAGATGAATCAATGAAGCCCCAATGGCTTTGATATCATGTGAGATTTTTCCAAGATCAAGAGCTCAATGAAATGTACAAAATAGAGACATAATATAGGACAAGAATAAATTGTATTCTCATCAATAGAAAATGATCAATAATCAAATTACATACAATGTAGATGAGCTTGCTTATATAGGCAAAGCTAGGGATATGTGAGCACACAAACAATGACATGTGGCTCAATAAGAAACAAGGGTAGGTAGGAAATAGGTGTGGGTAGGTAGGAGAAATAATATAATAGTCCACATAAGGTGGATCACCCACCGAAGGTGGAATTATCACTCCACAATAAGTGGATATGATAAAGTAGTAACAAGATCAACACCATAAAAGGTGGAATTTCTCCTACACACACTATCCCAATGTGGCACAAACACCCAAGTGTCTCATATCCAAACTACTATGAAATGCATTATCCTAAGTAAACTTAAGTAAAGTGTAATAATATCCAAGATGAATAATTATTTACACCAACAGTAAGCACTAGATAAAGTCTTTATGTTCAGAAACTCCATCTCAATTCGGATATACCTATGAAGCCCACTTTCATATTTCAGAACTCAATGTTTTTCAGAATCTTTGATGCCAAGCTTTGCCAATAGAGCATGAAATGTGTTGGTATATTCTTGTACTTTTTGATTATTTTTCTGTCAAAGTAATTACCATTGCATATACTTGTGTTCATATGTATCTGCAGGAAAATATTCTTCCTTTATGTGTTCCATGAATTCTCCCCATGTAGGTTTTTGATTAAAAAAAAATGTATTTCCAGTTTGTAACTCTTTAGATGATACTTTTGCTTCCCATGAATGTTTCACATGACCCTCAACTTTGAAAAGAGAAAAATTAATTTTTTCTTCATCTGTAAATTGAATAACAGAAAAATACCGCTCCAATTTCGACAACCAATCATGAAAAACATCTGCATCAATCTTTCCCTGGAATGTAGGGATATCAAATTTCACTTGCACCTTCAATGGAGTGTATCTAGTGAATGGTGGGTTTGTTTGTGACTCTCAAATTTCTAGCATTTGTTTGAACTATTCCATCATTTCTTCATGTTTCTTCTTCAATGCGTCTTCAACCAATACTTTGATGTCATCATAATTTTGAAATTTTGACATCTGCTATCATGAGTGCCTTAGAGGAAGGTAGTTTGAAGGATTTATTGTTTCCAACCCAAATTTTCTATATAAGGACTGCGTGTAATGTGACATACAGGAGCGAACTTGCTTTGATACCACTGATCTAAAATATGGCTTCGAAGTACAATACCTGGTGTGAATCGAACCTGCGACATTGCCAATTTTTTTTACAAGAACATAACTAATTCAAAATTGTAGCAAGACAAAAAGTGATTCGTTTCATCCCAAAATCCAAGTTTATACAAAATTTTGAACTTCTCATGGTCACAACAGACCTTTGGGATGCATGACTGTTCGACTCCCAAATCCTAAAAAATCAAACTAGACACAAACATTAGAATTACAATCCCGAAATGACAACCTACTACTGGACACCGATGTTAGAATAGCAATCCTGACCCGAGGTCTTGATCACCCATCGAAGTAGCTAATAGAGGTGGTGTAACCACTTTATGCAAACCTGATAGAGAAAACTATCCCAATGATACTTTATTGGGATAACTATCCCGATGACAAACTTGACACTTTGAATGTCTATCGGCATAGCCATCGACAGTCAGCTAAACAACATTTTCCAAACCCGACAAAGAAAACTATCCCGATGACACTTTATCAGGATAACTATCCCAATGAAAAACTTGATACTTTTTACAACATAGACACCTTATCGAGATAACTATCTTGATTGCAACATTGACAACTTTTTACAGCAATAACACTTTATCAGGCTAACTATCTCGATGACAACAAAAATGACTCCAAATTTGATATTTTTGAAATTATTTCTTGATCATAGACACATTGCAATATACTGCAGTTGTGGATAAGCTAAAATAAGTATTTTGATAAATAAAATCAACAAGGAGGATGTGAAGGCCGAGATGAAGAGGATTTGGGGGAAGAAAGAAGTTGAGGTTACACCTAGGTCTGATGTACAAATTTGTTCTAATAATTATGAAGTGAGAGGCTTTGGCCCAAGGGGAGAAAATCATGAAATATAATTTCTCTACCAAAGACCACAAGGTTGTAGTTACAACATGTTCAAATATTGGAATTAATGAATATTTCAGTGGAAAGTATTATATTGTAGTAAAATGCCGAGGTCTTAAAGGTCTCTGTGGACTCAAATAGAATGATTAATTAGTAAAGTGGTATTATACTATCTCTCTGCATATTTATTATGTGCAAGTGGGTTGAAAAAAGTTAAAAGGGGAATTGGCTAAGTTATTTCTCATTTGAAGAAAAAGAGATTTTGAAGAGTGAAAAGGCAACTTAAGCATTAGGGTATCCTGATGAGCAACGAAAGGTATTCTCTTTCTTGAAAATTCATTGTCTTTCATCATCTACATCCATAGATACTCCCATTTTTGTTAATATTAACACTGAGAGCCGACCTAACTTCAAGAAATACACAAACATATCACTCGAAAATGATCTAGCAAGTGCATTTTCTAGCATGCCCTTTGAAAACCTATTGACTAAGGACATTAGGGATTTCATTCATATGAAGTTGGAAGAATACGATCATGGAAAATTTCATAAATTATGGTTTGACAAGCTGATTGGAGATAACTTCAAAATTAAACTATAATATCATACCCTAGTTAACAAGAAGATGGACGTGTGGAACCATTTTCCTACTTTTTGCCTTGATGACAAATGGGTCAAAATGGCAATGAGTGAATTCCATGATGAATTCATATGGCTTGAATAATCATTCTAGATTACCAAGAATATGATGAAGATTGTCATCGGGTTAAATGACTCAAGTGCTATTTTGGCATTGAAGGTTGCAAAGAACAAAGTTGTTGAGAAACTGACCAATGCAACTTTTGAAGGATATTCTCTATCCATTAGAATTGTTATGAATCATGTCATTCAATATGTATCGATGATGATTGGTAACAAGATCTATTTCACCAACAGGGACAACTTGATTTTAGCCACAATAGTCAACATGGCTTCTGAAATGGTAGACAGAAAAATTGATTATGACATGAAAAATACTAAAATAGTAACTTCTTCAGAACCTAAAACAATGCTAAGAGAAAATGTATCCAATCAAATAAAGAACCCTAGCATTGTGCATCCTATTTTATTTCATGTGGGAGATTCCCAGAATTGGGAAGTTGTTTTGGATTGAAGACATTCCTGTGGCACATTAGATTGTTCACATATGAGGAGATTTCAAGATTTCACTATGCAAAAAGAAGCATTTACCTCATTCTTCTCCATCTTCCAATATAGAATTCATAATAGGGAAATAATCATCAATTCTATTGTGCAAAAGTACATAGATGATGTCACATTTGTGATTTCGGCAAATAAGTGCATTATGGAAGCCGTTGTTCCAAAAAAAAATCGGATTCCAAAATTAGGCTATGAAGTCTCAGAGGAAATGTTGGAAGGACTTGCAAAATTTTTATTAGAAAGTTTGGTTGATGAAACTTAGGAAAGGATTGGGATAGCTAAAGAAAAATCCATGAAAATTTACATGGAACAAACCAAGAAATAAAGGAAGAAAAATGTTCTAAAGGTAATTGATGAATCTATGAAGGAAGCTAGTGTTACTACCAAAGTAGTTGATAAGGTTAAGAGATCTAGTAGGATAGCTTCTTCATCCAACATACCTATCAAGGAGAAGGCAACTCCAATAGAAGTGAAGAAAAAAACAACTAAGAGGAAGAAGGAGATTCCCACATCTACTACATCCAAGAGAGGAAAACCTATAGAAGTCAAACAAAATATCACTAATGTAGAAGATGAAGAATAAGAAGAATCTAAAGAAGAAAGATTCATAATCCCATCCTGAAAAGGAAAAGGCAAGCAAATAGTAAAGGATCACCTAGAACTATAATCTTTTCTTAATATGATAGAAATAGAAAGAAAGTTAAAAATAGGAAATATGTTTACTGAGGCTGATGATGAGGATAAGGAAACAATTAAAAAAGATTTCATTCAGTATTGCATTAGATTAAATGTTGTTCTAGAAGATTTCAAAAAGGATATACCACAAGATCTTTGGGAAGCTTTGGATAAAATTGGGAAAAAGGCAATTAAAGAGGATCAATAAATTAAGAAATATGCTTTGTAAGTTATTGGAAATACCCTTTCTAGCGAAGATAAGGCTACGCTTATAAAAGTATGCAAATATGAGCTTTGAACCAAGCATAGATTAGATGCTCTTATGGAAAACTTGCAAGCTATAGAAAATTTGAAGATAAAAATTGTGGAACTTGTTAAGTGCATAGCAAGCAAATGTGGATTATTTCTAGTTGTTTATGCTCTGAAAAATGTGTCTACTGAATCTTTCATTGATAGTATTGCCACTGAAAATGTTGTTTCTAAAGATTTTATTATTGATAATATTGTTTCTGATAACACTGTAATGAATGAAAATCCTTCAAAAAATGTCCCTAAAATTGTTGATGTCCTCTCAAACAACCCAAAGAGAAAGAGGATATAATGGAAGAAAAGAAAGAAGTAAAGACCTCATCTAAGAAATGTGTCACAATCACTGACACCAAAGGAAAAGAAGAGGAAGGTACCAAGTCCAATACCTTAGATGATTCCTTAAAGAACTTACTTGCTACACCATTATCTTTCCAGCCCATTTCAACAAGATTGATCCATTCCAAAATTTTTAGATTGGAGAAGCCATTCAGGGATCTGCTGAGAAAGATGTCTTTTAAGCATTGAAGGAGAAGAACAAGGTGATTGAAGAGGCAATAATAGCACTGTAAAGTGCCATCCTAGATAGTTTTATTGATCCATCTGCCTCTAGCCTAGACAAACATAAAACTTTGTTAAATTCTTTGAAGAAATCCTCCACTGTTTTGGAAACCAAAGTTTCTCAAGAGAAGGAAGCTAAGCTCCTAGTGGACATAAAAGACAAACGTGCAATTGAACACAAAAATATTTCTCTCCTCATTGCTCATGGTTATGCGGGGATAAGCACAAAACTATGTCACGTTTTAGGCCAACTTATCAGCACAAGTGAATTTAAGTAATTCTAACTAAAAATTAATTTTAGTCAAACATATGGGCCACAACTTTTAAAATTGGAATTGTCTACTATATTTATACTTGATACCACTTTGCATCTAATTAACCCCTTTATTTTTTTCTAAAAAACACAATGTTTCAACAACTCCCACTCTTATAAATAATACTTTTTTTGAAATGTAAAAATACCCTTTTATAGATCTATAAGTGAATTTTTAAAGATATATATCTTTTAATATTTTAATTAGTTTTTACATTTAATATTTTATTTTTATTGAAATTAGGTCATCAGTGCTAAAATATAAGGTTGATTATCTTGTAAAGGAAAATACTAAAATTTATTTAAAATTAAAAGAAAAATGATGTACTAGAGAAAAGAGTCTATGTCAAGATGATATAATTCTTTTCTAATTTGGATAAATAATTAAGAAAAAAGGGAAAGAGTTATATTTCAGTACACACAACTTTTCAAAATTATTGAAAATATATATACATAAAAAATAGTTAAAAATATTTTTTTCACTAAGGTTTCAAGTTATCAATATACACACAAAAATTGAAGGAAAAAGTGTAGAAATTAATATATAAAGTGTGACACCTCATGTAACTTCAATTTCAGTATTTATTAGCAATTAAATTATAGTATTTACTATATAAGAAAGTATATTCAAATAATTTTAATTTTAATTTTTAAATTAAAAACATAAAATACAAAAAAATATATACATTTTATTAGTTTACATCATTACAAAATTCAAAACATATATTCGCTTTATATTGATTCAATTTAAAAAGTTGAATCAACATTGACTAGTTCCTTTATAAAAGTGTGACATAGCTTTGTGCTTTAACCCAATTGTGTCTTTCTAATGGAAAGGCATTATATCTATTCAATCTTCAATGACCAGAGGCCACATTCAAGTGAATAAATTGACTTAATTGAGTAAAAAATTCAGCAAGCTTTTCATACTTTTAAGCTATCTCAAGATCTTACTGGCTCTAGTCACTAATACATTTGGTCTATAATTCCGACGAAGGTTTCCGACAGAGAAGGTATATTGTGACCAAATTTGTTTTTTTTTTAAGAAATGCATGAATTCGTCAAAATTCCGACGATAATTTCACATTTGGTTTCAACAGAGAAGACATTAGCAATGAAATTTGTTTTTTTTTCCAAAAAAATGCCCGCGTTTGTCAAAAATTGTGATGACAACGGGCATTATACTTAAAAAGAAAAACAAAAGAGGGCAAGTCATTTGTGACATTTGCAATCCCGCGCAGGCTTCCGCGTCGAGCTCAACCCTTGGCAAGATCAAATGACTCACTCACCATTTGAGGTAGAATCTTCACCTTCATTTCAAATTTGCATAATATGAGGAATTTTTGAATCTTCACCTTCATTCATTGAATCTTCGGATTTTCATAATATTTGCATGAGGAATTTCAGATTTGCATAATATTTGCATAATTTATGGAATTTCTTGGGTAGAATATTCACCATTCGAGGTAGTTGAATCTTCACCTTCATTCATTGATTTGCATTTATGAGGAATTTCTTGCGTCCCACCCATTGCTTGAGCTATCCACTGCATTTCACAACTACCCGTGCTTTGTCATTCCTAGGTCATCGAAAGTCTTTTAATGTTGCCCCCATGCCTTGGTTGTCGATGTTCAGTCTTCCCCTTTCGCCACCATGAATTCTATATGCCCCAGAGGGCAATCGACCTTTGTTTCTCTTTTCTCTCTCTCCCACCCTGTCCCTACCATGGCACTAGGACGTATACATAGCGAAGAACGAGCTTACCAGTTCTAGGGAGGTATCTAGCAGAGGAAGCAGATATGTCTAAGTCTGAGAGCATACTATACCGCAGTTATACTATGCTCTCAGACTTAGGCATATCTATGTTTCCTTGCACATTTACAAATGTGCACGAGAGTCATCTTGAACCAGTTCTAGGGAGGAATCTAGCAGAGGAAGCTTCATAACATTACAGTTTGTGTTAATATGTTCCAAACATATATGTAAATAAAAAATTGACAAATATACCTCAATTTTGAAATGCTTAAATGTTTCTAGAACATGTTAGTGTATGCTTTCATCATGCAAAAACATAATGTAGTTGATCATAACTGATGTAACAAATTTGTATCTTTGAATGCCTTGTTCCTTGATTATAGATCTATGCTCAATTGATTTGAATTGATTGATTGAAAAATTGGTAGATGTGGGTTGGAGTTTATAGGGGTTTGAAATGAGAAATAGACTTGTATCTATATGCAGCTTGCACCTTTTCAAATTGAACTTTTGGAAAAGTTAAAATTTGGAGAGAAAATTCCTACTATTTGCAAATCCAACATTCATCTTTCAAATTTTAGGTCCAATTTCCATGAATAAGGGTTCCCAAGACCCTAGTCCTAGATAATTTGAGCCATGAGGAACATCATGAATAAGGGAATGAACCAAATTTATGGAAATATTCTAAAACCTAAGTACAATTAGGCATAAATAAGGCACAACCACTAAAGTGAGTCCAAACCTAGTGTACATATTTACAAAGAGATACAACTTGTGATGCAATATCTATCCCCCTCTTAGCAAGAGTATGAAATTATGCTCACGTACTCTTGGGAAAATATGGAGAAACCAAATATTCTAAAACCAAGATATTGAAGAGTCAAGATGACTACAAGTTTGGAAAGGTGGTAGCTCCCAAGACTTATGATATTGTCAATCTACAATATTGAGATAAAAGGGAAGTACAAAGTGAGGAATATGAGTAACATTGGTAACACACATAGAGCATGCAAAACACAAATTTATGACATTTAGAACTAGTAAGATTCATATATTCTCACTAGGAACCATATCAAAAAGACAAGGAATAGATCTAGGACTAGTAAGATCCTTATATAGTTACTAGGAGTCATGTCAAAGACACATGAAAGCATGATACCCAAGTTAGTAAGCTCCTCTAATACTTAGTCATAGATCGCATTCTAACAACAAATAGAAGATCATATCTTGGTAACCTAACTAGTCCATGAGTAGTAGCTCAAAATGTTATCAAAGCTAGGTTAGGTTAGGAGCCCCAAGAACCTATAATGTGTCTTGTAATGGGTGTTGAAAATAATATACACTCAAGCCAACAATGGAATGGTAAGAAAGGGGGTAGTAGCTCAATGGTAGAGAAATTTATTAACAAATAGAATGCCTTAAGTTGGTGATGCAGAGCATCCACACCCACACACACAAGCCCTACACCTTTTAGGAATCTACTTCACATTGTTGAGGTTTCATAATGATTAAAAAATTCCCCTTATGAAGGTTTTCCATAATATTTAATAAAAATCCACACATATTGCTCTTGCCTATGAACTCAATCATACCTTCTAGACCAACTAGGATAGGTTTCTTGGCATTGAGGACAGTCATAAACCAAGGGAGTTTAAGTTTGTTTTAAGGATACCATAAATTCCTACAGGGCCTTGAGACTTCCACACACCCTCTCAAAACTCATATCAACCCTTAATTATCAAACACCATGTACTCTGATCCAACCCTCAACATGTACAAAAGATTACTGTTAAACAAGAACTTATTGGCCTCTTTGACACACGTGCACTTAGAGATGAATAACTTTTTTCAATTTGACATATTTTGTCGATCCCTCTGGTGGGACTCTAGAAAAATTTGGTATGAAAAACATATAAAAAAATAAAAAATATCCAATGGTTAAATATTGAGATATTGACCTCGTATCAAGACTGTATTTTCTTATGATAGTCAAACCTTCCTGAGACAGGTTTTCAGTCACTTTCATGTCTTGAACCACGTGCATACCTATCATGAAACCATAAAACAATAATGGAATGATAATATACATAATATTACATGTTTCCACCAATTTTTGTGGCTTGATCAACCAAGAACAAAAAGATATAGCATTATCTTTGTCTCGGTTTGCCTCAGTTCTGGGTTTTGACAATTTTTAGAAAACTTATTGGATCTTTGCCAAAACAATACCAAATGACATGAAACCTGAAGTAAATGAAAGGTAATTTAATATTATTAAACCATAAAACCATGTTAATGAACCTTTAATTCATATCAATGGTGAAAACTAACAAATTGCGGACTGAATGTGAGGAAAGTTCAGGAAAAACAAAGAATGTGCAAGGAAACCATTTACTATTATTGCCAAAAAATTTGATTTAAAAAATTACATCTTTTGAGGAGTTTTTTCACCATATTTATAGAGTTATAAGGATTCCCAACCGACCAACCAACTATAATCACCCAAAACTAACCTTTTTGCAAATGTTGTCAAGCAACTTTGAAAAGTTGCATTGACATCATTTCTTGCTTTTTGACAAATTTTGGTTTATTGTACTTCTTGATCATCCAATACCCCAAATAGGTTAAATAACATGTTCCAACATTAAAAATGACACAAAATACTCCCCACAACCTTGATATTGCCATTTTTACTTGTTTTGACCACTAGGCCCTATGTGAGCAATTTGACAATTTTTCAGGACATATGACTCAACTGACTCAACCTTTACATTTTATTGGCACTATTGCCCTTATTACATCATGTTGGGTCTAAATAGACCTTATTTGAACAAAAAAAAAAAAAACTAAATCATGCCCCACATATGGGCCCTTGAAAGGATGAGGTGCTCCTGCACCAGTTGGATTCCTCGCTATTTTATGAGTATTAGCTTAAAATTTTCATGCATAAATAACATCTACTCCCACCTCTACCATAGATCCAACTTCCACTATTTCTCCTTCCACAACCTCTAGTCACCTTCATGTACCAAAGCCACTAGTGCCACACCTTTAGTACTCACATCCTTCACTTATCATCCACCATATGGCCTATTTATCAAATTTATTTCTTCTACATGTAAAAGCCATATGCACAAGATAGAATGACAATTGGTAGATATAAAAGCCATATTCCACAACCTTTGCTAAAATCCTTTCTGCCAGTGCCAAAATGTGAGGTTTGTAATAGGATGCAACATCCATCAAAGCATAATAGAAATGAGATTTCTAACAAGATGGCAAATCAAACAATGTAGGAAAGCATTGATTAAAAATAAATACAAGATTGTAGTTTATAGAGTTAACTTCATTTTGTCTTTTTGTGGCATTGAATTTCATAGTGTTTTAAGGAAGATATCATAGTTTTTCAAAAAAATGTCAAAACCCTGCCTAGTGTTTACCGAGAGGAGTAAATAATGTATAGTTTAGTCTCCCATGCAAATAAATTCACCCAAATGTGTGGGAAGACCTTTGTTCATGCTATATATCATATTATGTTGTGTGCAGGGCTCCAAATTAGTTTTGGTATGTGTTTGGGCATAAGGCAGTTTGATATCTCTATGCATCAGACAATAAAAGGCAGCAAGAGTGAAGAATTTGGTGTGAAGACCAAGCGATTGGTATTTTGAAGTGGTTGATGACAGAGAGAGGGGTGAGGCTACCCTATGCAACCTTCGGAAGGGTTTGTGGATCAAAACCAAATGAAGGGTATTGATTGTCACAGTCATTTTTACTAGTGATATTGTTTTTGTTTTGATAGAGTTGTTTTTGTAAACCCAAGTGTGGACATGTAATGGAGTCATGAGATGTATTAAGACTACATCAATACTTAATAACAACATAGTGTGTAGGCACCTAAAATATGAAAGGACTATATATTGGAAGACGCGTGTGAAGATGCCATGAAAGGCCTGATATCCCTATGTATTAGACTGAGAAAACCAGTGAAAGACAAAAAAAAAAGCATTGAGAAGGCAAAAGGTTGAATTGCCTAATGTTTGTTGTTGAAGTGATGTGTGGGGACCCTACCAAGTCAAATAACTTGTTGTAGTTTCAAAGGGTGGAAAAAAAATAAGCATTTTAGTTACCGTCCTAATAGACCATCCATCATAACAATGATTACCAATGATGTGTGCGTTGCAAATAAAGTTCTAGAGAAAGGCTCTTTCTATTGTAATATCAAGTGAGTGTTCATAGACCTTGTGTAGGGTCCTCCAAGCCTAGAGTAAGGATTTCGAAGCCTAGATACATTGATTTGGCCTTGTGGCCATCAATGAGTGTTGACCCAATAGGAGAAGTCTTGAGACTGACAATTTTGGAAGTGTGGTATTGTTGAGAGACAACACTTATGTGTGAACCCCATCTTCATGTATTATGATTAGTTGCCATGATACTTGAGCCTATCCTCATGGTGTTGGCTCAATTCATATTAGTGTGTTTTGTTGAAGAAACATGATGTGAGAAGTTTGATGCAGAGGCAAGAGTAGAACTCAGTATTTCATATTAGGACAGCAACCACATTGATTAGGCAAGTCAGATAAGGTCTCTCCAATGTTTAGGATACACAAGGGCAATATGGGTCATGTAAGTATGCATGAGCATGGGAATGGATAGTTGCTTTCCTTTTAGACTGATTTGGATAGTATTGAGAGGATCCTATAAGGAATGACTATCACCATACTCTCGATGACTTCACAACATTGATAATGAATTCACATTAGACACTCATGGATTACCCCAATTAGACATTAGTGAACTTAAGATATGATACAAGGATTGCATACCACAAAGCCATTATATATGTTTTGAGATGAAAAAGAAGAGTTAAATGGTTTTGGTTCTGGCCATCCATGAGTGTTTACCCAATAGGAGAAGTCTTGAGACTAACAATTTTGGAAGTGTTGCATTGTTGAGAGCCAACACTTATGTGTGAACCCCATCTTCACATATTATGATTAGTTGCCATGATACTTGACCCTATCCTCATGGTGTTGGCTCAATTCATATTAGTGTGTTTTGTTGAAGAAACATGATGTGAGAAGTTTGATGCAGAGGCAAGGGTAGAACTCAATATTTCATTTTAGGACATCAACCACATTGATTAGGCAAGTCAGATAAGGTCTCTCCAATGTTTAGGATACACAAGGGCATGATTAGTCATGTAAGTATGCATGGGCATGGGAATGGATAGCTACTTTCCTTTTAGACTGATTTGGACAGTATTGAGAGGATCCTATAAGGAATGACTATCACCATACTCTCGATGACTTCACAACATTGATAATGAATTCACATTAGACACTCATGGATTACCCCAATTAGACATTAGTGAACTTAAGATATGATACAAGGATTGCATACCACAAAGCCATTAGGAATGTTTTGAGATGAAAAAGAAGAGTGAAATGGTTTTGGTTCAATGATGATAATTTCTATGTTCAAGTAATTTAATTTGGTATATTATACTGAAACGTGATTTCATAACTAACATTTCAACTTCTATATAACTAGTTCTATAGCCCGATTTTATTGCCTATGAAGAAAGACCATCTTAGACAATATCAGTGAACAACAAAATAAGGAGACAATTGCTAGATTGTGGTCTAACTTGAAAAGAAAAGGTGATGGAAAATGTTATTGTCCCTACAAAATTTGTAAGGGGTTAAAGAATTGAAGACTTCTAATCAAAACAACTAAGAAACATTGTAGGCTGCATGGTCACATTGAAGGTGGACATGATTATCATCCATTGGTAAGTTTTTCATTATATCATTTTAACAATTTATATACATAATAAATCACTTGATGATGAGATCATGATCATGGTTTATTTATGTTTATCAATTTTATATAGGTCTAGCACCCTAGAGAACATGATACGGATCAACACAACCCAAAGAATATGTTTTTCGAAGTGGATGAACATCGAGGTGTGAATATCGAAGCTAAAGATAATGATCCCATGGAAGATGACGATCATGAGCCACAAAACACAATTGAAGATAATGGTACAAATACATTGATCTATGACACATTTAGTACTCACATAGCTGATCATGATGATGAAGATGACCTTGATGTTGTTCATGATGTCCCTCTACTTGAGAAGGCATCTGAGGCCCTTTATGAAGGCTTGCAGACAACTCTTCTCTTCGTTGTATTGTTGTTGGTGAACTTGAAGGTTATGAATGTTTTATCCAACATAACAATCTCATGTATGTTAAGGTATGTCATATATGTCATACTAAATGGTGAATCATGTTGTACCATTAATATTCTTTATATTAACAAATTATATTTTTTTGCTGCAGATTGATAAGTGAGTTTTTGTGACCACCATCAAATATTCTACCTTGCTCATACTGAGAATTATCTGCCATTATGAAAGATATTGGAATGGAGTATCAAGCAATAGATTCTTGTCCCAATGATCATATTATATATCACAAACAACATGAATTTCAAATTGAATGCCTTGAATGTCATATCAGTAGATATCAAATAGATCAAATAACAAAAAGGGTTCCTCGCAAGGTTCTTCGCTATATTCCCATTATTCCACGTATGCAACGATTATTCAAGTGCACTAGCTTGGCACAATTTATGGATTACCATGCATACAATAGAAGTCAAGATGACATTATTCGAATGCCTGTGGATGGTTCAACATTTATGGACATAGAGGAAAAGTGGCCACACTTTAAAGAAGAACCTCATAATCTCAGGCTTTCATTGGCAACGGATGATGTCAATCCATTTGGAGAGATGAGATATGTTTATTCAGTGTGGCCTATTTTTGTTATCAACAATAACATTCCTCCATGGATGTCAATAAAGAGGGAGCACATAATGTTGGCAATAATTGTTCTAGGTATTTTATCATTTAAATATAGTTGTCTACATTTAATTATAAATATTGTAGTAAAATGGTCATAATAATTATGTAATGTTTTTGTTCATTCGATTAGGTAAGTACCAAGTTAAAGATATGAATGTATATATCGGTCCATTTACCAATGAGTTGTTGGAGTTATGGAATGGTGTCACTATATATGACATCTTTAGACAAATAGGACAAAGACAATTTCAATTCCATGCGATGCTTCTATGGACAATACACGATGCCCCAGGGCTAACACATTTTTGTGGTATGTTATAGTGTTTAAGTTGTGCATGAACATTATAATTCAAAAAATTATCATATTTAATCCAATTATACATTATCTTGTAGGTCTTCAAACAAAGGGAAAATTTGCATGTCCAGTTTGTGGTCCAAAGATGAAATCTCATCATTCAAAAAGTTTAGGAAAGTAGGTATTTGATGAGTATAGGCACTTTCTCCACAAAAATCATAAGTATCAAAATACTGAAAAACATCTTTTCAATGGGAAAGAAGAGAATACATCAAAGCCACGAAGAATGACACCTCACCTGTGGAAGTTGGAATATAATAGAATTAATCATCAAGGTAATGCCATTCAATCTAATGGTTTATGTCATAAAACATCTTTTCTATTTTGTTTTGTTTACTAATGATGTGATTGATGATCATGAAGGTCATAAAGGCATAAATGACCACCTTCCTAAGGGACTAAAAAGTTATCCCCAACAATTTAGTAGGTTGCCCTACTACGATCAGTTACAAATTGTGCATTTGTTTGATACTATGCATATTGGAAAGAATATAACAGAGACATTATGGAAAATATTGAATGGAAGGCATGACAAAGAAAAAATTATCAAAATATGTAGTGACATTCAAGATTCCAATCATGCAATGATAAATGTCATTCATCAAATAGCCATGGAGACCAGATTAATATAAGTGAGCTTCCTTGGTTATTAATGGACTAGCAAAGCAATGCTATAAAATAAGTCATATGAAAAATTCGATTTCCCAATGGATTTGTTGTGAACATAAACAATCTCATATCAAAGAAAAGTGAATTTGGGATAGGGATGAAAATGCATGATTGGCATACCTTCATTAAGGTAATTCACGTTCTTGTGTTTTTACTATGTATTTAAGTACTGCGCGTACGAGTACTTTTCATTGTATTATGTTAAAAAAAATAAAAAGATAATTTTATAATTGTTGCAGTACATTCTACCTCTATCTCTCTCAGACAACTTCAACAATAATGTCAAGTGAGTCATATATGATCTTGGAAAATACATGAGGTAAGTAGTGATATTTGTTCGGTTCGTTGTATAGATATTATATTTGTGATTTGTTTTACTTGTTATGTAATATATTTTTTTGCGTCTTGAATATCTTGTAGGTGGTTGTCATGTAAAGAAATCCATAAAGAAGATATAAAATATTGGAAGAGAAAAATTCCTCATATAATGTGTGAAATGCAAAAGTGTCTACCTCCAGCCTTTTTCAATGCACAAGAACACTACCTCATACACCAAGTTGAGGAGATTGAATTGTGTGGACCAGTACACACTAGGTCAATGTGGATGGTTGAGAGGCACTTAAAATTTTTGAAGGCTTTGGTTCAACAAAGAGCACATCTTGAGGGTTCTATGGTGGAGGGATATATGGTTTACTAGACTATGGTGTACATTTCTGAATATCTTCCTAAGTTTGCAGCAAAGATCCATGTGGATCGCATTTGGGATCCCAACCCCATTAACAAATTTGAAGGGGAGTACTTGACGGGGAAAGGTAGATTGAGGAAAGTGAGAGGTAATTATAAGATGTTATTGTAGTTAATTAATTCTTTATCTTCAAAATAAATCGATTGTAAGACATCTATTTATTTTTTGTACAGTTGGTTGAGAGTGGGATGCACTACATTTATATATTGCAAACAATCTTGATTGGATGATGGTATGGATTGAACATTGTCAACATTCTGGACGCACATTAACATGGGAAGGTGTGGCTTCATTGGTTAAAGAAGCTCATCGTAATGCAGATTCCAATGTTACACAAAGGGAAATTGATTTAGCATATGGTTTAAGAGATAAACAGGTACGTATAAATTTATTAATCACTCATATGTTTATCAACTCACAATGCAATAAATTTTACATGTTTGACATATCGCAGGTTAAACACCACGATGCTATGTGCTGCAATGGTCATAAATTTTGCATTAAAAAGTTGGATGACATGAATAAAACTTGTGATTCTGGCATCACTGCAGTCTTTGAGGTGACAAATATTTCATCGAGAAATGACATACATCCTCAACAGTCTCAAAATCGATACTAAGGCATTTTGGATGATATACTTGAGTGTGACTTTAATTCCTTCAAATTAGTTTTGTTCATCGTCAAATGGTACAGGCTACGATTGAATAAAAATGATCGTGATAGAACTCTTATTCAACATGATAATGGTTTTACAATGGTTAATACAAGGTCATTTGAACCAGTTGGGGATGAGCCCTATGTTCTTCCAAGCCAATGTGAGCAAGTATTTTACTCAGAGGTTCCACATAAAATGGGTTGGTAATTTGTTGTTAGACATGATCCAAAAGGAAGGCCGATAAAGTATAATGTGATGTAAGAAGAAGATACCGAAGAAGTAGACGATGATCATGATCGACCGTTTCTCGATGTTTCTCGATGATGATGATGATGATGATGATGATGATGATGATGATGATGATGATGATGATGATGATGATGATGATGATGATGATGGTGATGGTGATGGTGATGGTGATGGTGATGGTGATGGTGATGGTGATGGTGATGGTGATGATGACGATGGTGAAGACGATGATGGTGATGGTGATGGTGATGATGATGATGATGATGATGATGATGATGATGATGATGATGATGATGATGATGATGATGATGAATGAAATGTATGAGGTATGCGATTAGCATATTACCTATTTAATATTAATTTCTTGATAGAATTTTTTTTACATAATTAATTCATGATGCACCTTTTAATATGGAGATGGAGATAGGGAGAGTGACTATTTATGTGACATTTTTTAAACTTTGCGTTTATTTATGGAATTTGGATTGTTTATTAGCTATGTGATGTATGTTGATTTAAAATATATATGTGATGGATTACATGTTTATGATGATACATGTGACATTTTTTGAACTTTGTGTTTATTTATAGAATGTGGATTGTTTATTACCTATGTGATGGATTATATGTTTATGATGACACATATGTGATGCTAATTATGATGCTCAATTACATATATGATGATACATCATGTGATGCTTATGATGCTTATGATATGTATGTATTTATTGTTTATCAACTTACAAATGTAGTAATGCTTATGATGCTCAATTGATGGTATTGATTTCATGTATAGTCCCTATGTGCTATTGTCACCCTTGGTGGGAATAAGTCATTGACTACAGACATCGTCAATCATTTAGTTGAGGATCCTACATAGTCTACATAAAGTAAAGGTAAGGAATTAAAAAATTTACAATGATTTTGATGACAACATCTTTTTATTATTTAATACTCTTTTTGTCTACAAAGTTCATGTTGTTCATGTTGTGTACTATGTAATTTTTAGCTAACATAAGATAATTGAATTACATGTGCAGGAACCTGAACCCCTTTGACGAGGTCTTGCATAGTCTCATGGGTGGACAGGTATAACTAGTCAATACACCCTATAGAAACAGTTTATTTTAAAAAAATTTACTTGGAAAATAAACTTTCTCAGTTTTTCAAACCTCGACATTAGCAGCAAATATAATACAGTTATCAACACATGAGGCCCCAGTTGGACTTATTCAAATTTTAATCCCAAAATCAACTTTAGGGCCGACTTCTTCATCAACATTACCCTCATTTGCAAAATTTCTCTCTCATTACCAATTAACTCTCTCATTTGATGGAGTGTAGGTACCCCCAAATAGGTATTTGTCAGATCTATCTTTGTCAAGTGAGGGAAATGCATGTTCTGAAAATAAAAGTGAGACATGTAGTAGGTCTACAATAGGGAGATCAACAAGAGGTCAAAAGATTAGAAGAAAATTCAATAAACACATGAAATTTTTCCTTGCTCAAGGGGGGTCATGTTCTTATGATGATGAGACCAAAGGAGACATTGAGGTGCCACTGAGGTACACACATCTACATAAACAATGGGTGCCCAAGGAAATTCCTCCAATAAACATCGATTTTTGTGTTAACAATAGGATATATCGCACAACACCTTCGTTGTTACATGGTTTCAGCTTATTTTCCATGGACGACATAAAGGTCTGTTACAACAAAGTTGCTGAATTGATGGAGTTTGTCGGACCTTGTTACAATTACAATAATTAGATGCAAATTGTTCAATATAAAAAAATTATGCGTAGGTATGCACTGTCAGCAAATTATATACAACAGAAAGATAATGATCAAAGTAAATGAGTGGTTGTATACATTGATGGTCAGCCAAAAGCAACAAGGAATATTGCAAGTTTTATAAATAGTATGTGACCTGGGTCAACTAATAAACAACCCAATTGTATATTTGAGGTGCGTGAGGGAAATCATGTATTTGTATGTGCGATAAAATCAATAAGTGCAGGCGAAGAGCTTCTAATCAATTACAATTTGAATCATATAGATACAAACAAAGTTAATATCATGGGGGTGGTACATACTATATACCATTTAAATTAACCAACCTCCAATTAATGAATCCAATATATCATTTTATTATGAAGTTTTTTGGCTAAGCCTAATGGTTTAATTTCGCTAACGTTTTTTATATTTTTTCTTTGTCACAGGGTGACATGGATCAATCACATATTGCAGACAATGATGTAGGTCATGACACTTCTACCAAGTAGGTAAACCTCATTGTAATTGTACAAATTAGATAGAAGCAAACTATTACATTATTATGTTCTTTTTTTTAAGTGATTTAGACTAATTTTTTAATTGTTAATGATATTCTTGACACAGACGGATGTTAGGGGAAAGGGAAAGGGAGCTGCAGTACCTGAGCACCTCTCTAGGGATGTGGACTCAATAGGATTAAGTGATGATGACCCTAAAAATTCCACACACCCTATGGAATTCATAAAAAAACCTCTTAGAAAAATTACTAAAGAGATTATTTCTTTGGTAGCCGTGCATCCTATTATTGATAAGATACAAGAGAGGGTGCAAGTATTGATTTAGACAGTAGAAAACTTGCAAGTAAGCAATAATGAAAGCTTTAATTAAAACAAAAGTTCAATAATGGTTTATATTTTATTCTCTTTTATGTTTTTAAAGCTTTAAGAGATTATTTCTTTGGTAGCCGTGCATCCTATTACTGATAAGATACAAGAGAGGGTGCAAGTAATGAAAGCTTTAACTAAAATATGTACGTGTTGTTTTTACAACAATTTATCCGCTCTCATGAAAGTTGTTACCATGATCAGGGTGTTGCAGGTACTTCAAGTGATGATGATTTTCTTATATTATCGCTTGCTTGGCTTATCACTTTGAGTACCCAAAACACATCATACTTGATACTATCAATCTTCAAAATAAAGGTTCATCCTTGTTTACAATTCTTTCACTTTTCATATATTTAATGTTTGATATATTTAATGTATTATTCTTTAGGTGTTGTCAATGTTCCTGTGCAAATGTCACCGCCACCTCATCGGAGATTAGCCCCACTTGTATTGCCGACTGCAATGTTAGCAACACATAGCATGCAGACATCCTCTACTAGACATCATTTTGGCCCACCCACTGTTGGTAGACCCCTCTTTTTCTCTATCTTTTGTTATGTGTTTATTTCCCTTGAAGCATTCTTTCTTGGGGGCATTTCATAGTGGATTCATTTTCTGTAGGAGGAGATGCACATGAGGATGCACCAGAGGTGACTACTACTGATAACATACCATCATTTCCTGGATCTTCTTGTATTGCTAGTATGAGAATGTTGCAGGCCACATTGGTGGTGAGCGACGAAGAAATGATTCCCTTAAAGATACAAAAGGTTCCAGGTACTTTAAAATTATTATTATATATAGTCTAATTGTTATTTACTTTATGATCACTCATTTTGGACTAATGATCCCATGAATTTTTTTGTAGGAAATGATATTTTCTATAAACATCTTAGTGATATTGCATTGTAGATATTTGGGCCCACCATACACAAAAGGTGGTACATCATATGTGAACTAATCCTAATCCACTATTTTGATTTCATATCATTGCTAGAATATTTTTCCTTTGATTCATTTCTTGAACTGTAATAAATGTAGCTTCAGTTCATTTTTGAATCTAACAGGTTTGTTTTTTCTTTAAAAGGTGGAATGACCAAGAAAAAAGGTTAAAAGATGAATTGACAAACGAAATGGTTGAGTGGTTTGGAAATGACACCTTTGACAAAAGCAAGCTCCTTGAAAAAGATGGCACATATCTAAAGTATGTGAGGGACCAATACAAGACCCATTTAGAGAGGAACCTAAAGTATGAGCATCCCCCCATGATTCCAGAGAGGGAGTGGAAGGACCTGATTTTGGATGCCAAGGAGAGAATTGAAAGGAAAAAAGGAAATATACAACCAAACGCCAAAAGAAGGTATGAGATACTATTAAGAATGTAATTATATACTAATTAATTACTCTTTATATTTATATAATCTAATATATTTCAAACTTTTTATAGACTAAGTGACACATCAAAGGCAACGAAGGCAAGACAAGAAAAGAATGGGCAACACAAACTCGGCTCTGGTGGTTATATGAAACTTGTTGCATGAATTGTAAGTATATCATGTAAACGAAATATTGCATCAAAATATTAATAAATTGCAAACGATTTTTTTTTATCAAACAATGCAAGCAAAATTCAAGATACCAAGCAAAAATGTAGGGCTCTGAATTCAATAGAGCACCCATAGAAGATGACAAGAGAATTGCCTACCAGCAAGGCTATTCAGTCATGGCTGATCAGCTATGAGAATTGAGTGGGCATACACAATATTCAAGTGCATCTGTCACATAGGTAAATATGCTAAATGGAAAGTATTTCAAATTGAATACTTTACCAATAATCTAATTGATGTTGAGTTCCAACATAAAGTGACTATATTTGTTTTAAATAAGCAAGCAATGATAACAATGTGCATGACATTGGAATGTAGCCTGCTAATCGTGAAACACCACTTGCACATGAAGGTCTGGATGTGCATCCCAGTAGTGGAGGTATTCATTTGTTATTCAAATTTTTTTATGTAGTTATTAATATAATTAAACATCTTAATTTGCAATTAGAGTAGTAATTAATGTAACCTTTTTTGTTAATATTTTAGAGCATGTAGTTGGTGGTGACCAAGTGGAGCATGATTTGGGTAAACAACATCAGGAACGTGATATTCCCCACTCAGGTAAAGAGGACCACTATTATTCATTTAAACAAATATAATTACAATTGGTGTTCAACATTAATGTAACCTTTAGTATTTCAACTCCACATGATCTAGAGGGTGTTCAACATGTTGAGGTTGAGGCTAGACAAAATGATGTGGCCCCATCAAGTAAAGAGCGCAACAATTATGTTCTCTAAATTAATGAAATACTTGTAACAATAATAAAAAATGTTTTGAATTTAACCCATTTCTTTGTTATTGCAGAGGACCCCCCTTTGCTTTAGTGTCCTCGTCCTCAGTATAGGACTAGGCATACATCGAGATCATGAGTAGAGGGTAGAACAACTACAGAGGGGGGAAATGATGAAGAAACCGATGTTCCACTTAGTCTTATCATAGCTTCAAAGAAAAAACAAAAAAATAAATGATTTTAATCTACCATATTTGATAATGACTAATTTTTATGTGTTAGTGAATGTAATTATGTTCTAATTAATAGTTATGGATGATATGTGTTAATTAATATTTATGAATGTTGCATGTTAATTAATGTTAATAAATGTTATCTGTTAATAAACATTATGTGATATTAATGAATGAATGTTATAATTTATTAATGGTAGAAATAATGAACGAATGAATGTTATAAGATGTTAATGGGGAATTTAGAATGATGTTAGGGGGGGGGAGGGGCCAAATGAGCTTCCACCTTCACGTGGTTGGCCCTGTTAAGTAGAGAATATTAAACTATTCTCAAAACCAAGTGAAGCTCAACAAGATAACACACTTTTCAATATTTCATTATGTTGTACAGTTAATCTTATTGAATAATGTATATTGAATCTTAATTGCAGGGTCCAACAGAGCCAACACGAACAACAACACCATAAGTTGCTGGGTATAATGAAATCCCATATTGTCTTATATGTACACTAACAATATGAGTTGCTTCTAGTGTTGATATCCATGGTGGGACTGCAAAAGTTATGAATATGCCTCATCCTTGTAAGTTTTTTTATTACTTGTCATTTTCTTTAGCATTTTGTTACTTCATGAATGAGATGTTTTCAGATGTCTATTCCATGAATATCTCTCTATCGTATGCTTCATGATCTTGCTTCTGATTCAACTCTTTATATGTCCTAAAATTATATGAGCCTAATAGCTTCTACTCTTTTTGATAGTTTGGTGGCTTTGAACAATGGCTCCTTCAAAGAAGCATGATCCTTGTAATTTTGGCCTTCCATGATATGAAAAAGAGGTTATGTTATGAATAATGGTCTAGATTATTTAGTTATTTCTTATTATGTTGAGTATGAGTAAATTTGGGCTTCCTTGGCTATGGTCACTAGTTTGTACTAACTATTGTCATTTATTGTGATTTGAGCATGGACTTCAAGTAATCATGAGGGTGGAAACAATATTCAAGTGTTAGGGCATACGCGGCCTTGACCAAGGGATGAAAGTATCGGTAAAGTACAAGTGATTCATGTGTAGATCAATGTATCATTCACATATTAATTCCTAGCAACATTCTCAAATAAACAAGCAAAGAGGTATGTTGAGTGCATATATACATTTTATGTTGCCATGATATAAGTAAGATATCAAACATGTAACTTAGATTGATTTGGAATTTCATTCATAAATATTAGATCTTACTTGTGGATTTTTGAATGCATAATGTCTTGTTGATTTCAATATCTTTAATGCAAGTACTCTTTTCGACATGAAACTCCACTCATTGAGGTCTCTTACTAAATGCAAGTCAGTTATCCTATCAATGATGATACATTTTGCATACATTTTATGGGGAAATCTTATTAATAGCTATGGTTGGGTTGTTAATTGTTTTGTGAAAATTTATACAAGTAGATTGGGACATTTGAGTTATAAACACCGTAAATTGTGTTTGAGATCATTGTCCTAATTGTAACAGTCAACCACCATTGGCCCAAGGCCACACCAACACCATTGTGACACAAAGGTTTGTGCATACTGGTGTAAGGGATACTCTTAGGACATTTCATTACCATTACATATACACACCTAGTGGGGTTTCCAAACACAGCTTGTTTGAGTAGGCAGTATCACTAGTAAACTTGTGATTATCACAATTGGCACCCTTAGGATAGTCATTAATATTTATTCTATGGAACTTTTTTATGGCTTCTAAATGCTTCTATGGGGTGTGCAGGGGTCCCACACATCTCTTCCAACATTCCATCCAAGACACTTCACTCTCACCTATCTTATATTCTAGTTCCTCTATGCTGCTATCCCAGATGTCTGATACATGCTATTAACATTGCTTTGATAACTCCGAATTCATATCTAAGCTCATCCTAAGGTAACATGTTCATAGTCAATCAATAAGCTCTCTCTATGTGATTTCAAGTAAGATATTGATCTATATAGTTAATTTTGTGATTGATTTGAGGGATACATCCATTGTCAAACCTTAAGAAAATTTTGTTCCATATCCTAGATTTATTTTGTTTTAATTCTCATTGAGTAATTTTCAATAGTAATAAAGTGGTATATATCCTTATATTTCAATGACAAAAGATCAGTTATTTGAATAAATACATATAAACATAAAACATATTTTTCAAATCTTATCTATTACAATTAAATATATATAACGATACCATATTATACACATCCCCATTTATATAATGAACAATAAAGACTTATTTATAGTATTATATATTCATTATAGTTGATAATGCTTACCAAAAGAAAGAAAGATAAGAGTTTATATTTTGAACCATTCTTATAAAGATATGGTTGCAAATTGCTTTGATATATTATGTATAACAGATTGCTATAATCAAATTTTTGTGCTATACTCTTGGATCCAATACTCGTGATTTTGGATTTTAGATAGCATGCCTCGCTAGATTACTTTGGACTATAGGTGTAGATTCGTTGTGGTTTATGCTAAAAGAATTCAAACAACTGTACATAGTTTATGGGTAACTTCACTTAAGAAACTCATGTCTCACCTCAATTATGTTCAATTATATTGTCAATTTGAAGATTTGGTCAAGTTTGAGGTAGGAACTCAAATTCTTCCTTTGTTTTTCAATTGAATTGATTTTAGTTTGTTGCAAATGAATTGTTGAGTGAATTAAAGTATTCTTCCAATTTAAATCTCTCCATTTGGATGATTATATGATTTGTATGAACCAAATTTGGAAATTACGAGTATATATGAGGTTATGTTGTTCAATTCTATTTGGGATGTTGAAATGATAAATTGAGGGAGTATTGTATTGTTGAGTTGATTAGAATCAAAATGCTAATCTTGCATTTTCGTTTTATGCACTTGGAAATTTTAGGGTTTTTGAGGTCCATCGGTTAAGGGTGTTTGTCTTGGTCCCATAGACTATTTAGTCTCGTGGATGTCATTAAAATCTTTCATTCATTCATTTACCAATGGTAATTGGCCTCATGACTGGTTTTTGGTCCAGACTTGGGAATTATTGAAAAGTGGTATTTGATGATTTTGAGATGATATTCTATTATGGAATCATGATAACATATATGTGAATTTTGATAAGGGATCAATTGGGATCCATTCTCTTGCTATTGTGCCCAATTGAGTATGTCTTGCTTATATATGAAAATGGCATTTTGCAATTGAGACAATTTGATGTATTTGAGATGTCTTGCATTTAGATATGGCATGAGCTTAGTACTAGAGTGAGACTAGGGAGTGGCTCCCACTCGTGTCTCCCGTCCGAAAGTGGTATGCTTGGTATTCGTGTTTGGGGAGTTTTGTAATCAAGTGATAACATAACAATAGACTTGGATTAAAACAAATAACAAGAAAATTGGTTCCTTGAGCATGCCTTGATGGCTATCACAACACCAAGGGTGTTTTGGGAAGGCATGCTCACACATGGAGCATTGCGACTTGTGTAAAGAGGCATGCCCACTCACACAAGGATTATGTGATCATTGTTCTCATTCACATGAGAGAATGCTTGGTTCCATATGGTCTATCCCCATTTATCACATACGATGAAAGGCATGCCTGCACATGGAGCGTTGGAACTTGTGCAAAGAGACATACCCGCTCATGTAGCATAGGGATTGTGTGATTGTCGTTCTCGTCTATATGAGAGAATGCTTGGTTCCATATGGTGCATCCCCATGAGCACATACAATGAAAGAAAAGACCGTACATGGAGCGTTGGGACTTGTGCGAAGAGACATACGATGACACTTCCTCCATTGCACTCTATAATCTAATTCCTTGTGTATTTTTAAAGTAGTGACCCTATGTGTATTCATGACTTGGTATCATCCTTCTCTATTGATGTTGTACTATATTGTTCCATTACTTGTGTCATGTATGCATCGTGTATGGCATGTGTGAGCCTATCATCCCCCTTGTATACTTTGATGTACTATTTGGAACTATCTCCACAAGCACGATGGGGTGGACCTAAGGGTTCCACATGGTCGGGTGGCATTGTAAACCACCGTTGGGGACCAATGGACTCAATTAGTGATAACCTTGGAGAGAACTTCCACCTCCCTCAACACATTTCCTTTCTCTTTCATCTATTCTTGCAAGTTGCAATTCAAATGTATATTGAAATAAGCATTGTAATCATTGATGATATGTATATTAAACACTCCAAGTGGAGATTGATGTAATTGAACATAATTGATATGGTTTATGCTAACTTCACTTAAGTATATTATGGGCCCATAACCCATAGGTCCCAAGAGTAATTTTATAACTAGAAAATAAGATATCTAAATGAGTTGAAAATTTTTAGGAGTAAACATGTGGGCATGTTGAACTATACAGGGGGAGAGATGACCTTTAAAATTTTATTTTTTTATACCAAAATTTAAATTCAAATACCCTAGTTACTTAAACAAAAGAAAGGTTGGAACTATTTTATATCAAGTGTTTTGTCAGTGTTCATAATGCATTTATGTTTTCTTTTCAGATGCTAGTAACATTATTTTTAGTACTATCTTTACCTGTTGTACTTTTCTATTGGACTCGATCAACCCAATAACCCTGTACATGTGATTTATTTTATTAAAGAGGATATTCATGTAGTCCGAAATGCATGATTATCATCTTTGAATATATGTTGAATATATAATAACGAGTGACTACTTAGTATGAGATATATACATGTCATTAAATAGGTATATGTCATGTATTGACATAGGATGACACTTTATATGAGATTATCAACTTGGGATATACTTATAAGAAATATGTGTATATATAGTAGATAAATTCATTTCATGTATATATATAGTAGATAAGTTTTGGTAGCTCCCAAGAACAACTAACTTAGATAAGGTAGATAAAGTCATTTCATCTCCCTAATAGGCTTTAAAGGCTCTTGTATTTGGGTTAGCCCTATCAGCACCATTTTTAATAGGTTTATCAGTACTCAGTGGTTCATATAGTCCTCTTAGGAGTTAGACCATCTCAACCATGGTGCACCTGATCATGTTAGCTTGAAACTAGTGTGCCTCATCATATTAGCTTCAAACCTATGCCCCCTATTGGTAGCTGATGGGGATAGAATATCATTCGCTATACATATCAATGAGGTGTGCTTTGCGTCTAGATAATAATAAAAAATTAAATTAAATAAATTTTCGTCGGAATTACGACGGAGACTAATCATTCCACCGATGATGGAATCGTCAGACCAACAACGTTCTTATCGGTGCAAAGTTTCTGGAATCTATCAAAATTCTGACTCAAACTACACAAACATCCGACAACACTTCCTTATCGGACAGTCGTCGATGCATATTAATGGACCGACAGCAAAACTGTCAGAAAAACAACATTCTCGTCGATGCAAAGTTTGAGACTTCCATTGACATTCCGACGCAATCTAAACAAACATCCGACAAATTTTTTGATCGAAAGAGCGATCATGCCTATCATCGATAGAGTCCATGGGGTCATCATACTTCCGACGGCTAGAGGCATTATCGACAAGTCCGACGATGAGTTTTCAACGGCTACTTTTGTTGGCAGTCCGACGAAAAGTAGTCACAATTCCGACAATCGACCATTGGAAATCAGCCCCGAACCTACTAGTGAGTAGATCATTCATTGAGGAACTGCACAAGAAATAATTTAAACTTCATCAATAGAGGGACAATATTATCCTCTCTATTGGTCAATTAAGAGATATGTATAATGGTTGTATCTCTCTAATGAATCATGCCCTATCTAAGACACAACAATTTAATGAATCAATCACACTCTTGTTTTTAGTCCCAACCGGTGCTGAGAGGGGAGGGGTGAATCAACACTATACCGGTTTTATCAATTTAACCTTAATCAAAGTTTCTATTCAAACTTAACACTTATCTATATAAGTAGCATTAATAAGAAGCATGCACACATAAAATCAAACACACAATGACTGCTAATATTTATCACGTGGAAACCCAAATGGGAGAAAACCATGGTGTGAGTAGAAACTCACAAAATCTACTCTCTTCTAGAGTACACCCGGTGAGGAGCCATCCCTGTTAGGAGATTACAAAGACACTGTTAGGTGCCAGGATTTTATTTAAGGCCTGTTAGAACCTTTATCCTGTTAGAGGTAGCCTTGTTAAAGGACTTAGGATCATCATTTAAGATATTACCCGGTTAAGGGATTTTACAAAGGGACCTGTTAAAGTCCACCCGGTTAAGGGATTTTACTGTTGTCGTTATTAGAAAACAACAGAGAGAATGATCTGCTATAATAGATACTCTTAGCTTAATCGGGTCCAAATGAAGCTCTTCGGTTTGACCACTGGTCACACTTGCTCTGCACTCTACTGGTGCTTTACATTACACTTGCTCTACACTCTACTAGTGCTCTGCATTATTTCTCTGCTCTTCACACTATCCAAGTTCTGCATACTCTCTTCATTAGTCTACTATTTGCTTAGCTATTATGCCCTCTTCTCACCTTGTTGGATCGCCTCTCTTAAAAATTGCACTTTGTAATTTTTATGATCAATCAATTTGGTTTTCGCCAAAAACCTTTATACTATATTTTTCCAACACATACCAATTGATTCCTCATTTAGTTTACACCTAACACTCAGTAGATTTAAAATTCAAATCTTCCTACACTCTCTCTATGCGCTCTCCATCAATCTTGTCAGAAACCCATCCTTAACTGCCTCTGCAACTCATAATTTCACCAACCTCTGGGTCATGTTCTTTTTTTTAATGCGAACCAGAAAATCTACATAAATCTCACCTTAAATAGTTGTTAATTGTTGTATACTTCACTATCTGTTTGTTTGATGATATCTCACCATGACTGACTCACCTTTGGTCATCGCATCCAACTTTCCAGTCATTGCTCTGATATTCTTGGTGGATAGCATTCTTCAACCTGTATCACCAATTCACCAATGTAACTCTTCATCTTTTGCCACCGGTCACTGATCATGAATCAAACTGATCGCTTGTCTGTCCAGAGTGTCGTGGTCATGCATAAGACTACTAAACTGCAATGTGAGTTACCTCTTGTGAGCACATCATCATTTCATTTGCCAGTTTCAATAAACTGATCTCAACACCCATCAGATGCTTGACTGATTGGTCAGCTACTCTATTTATCCTTCAATTGATTAGTCTTAGACCAACACACTACTTAAGTGTGTCAATGATGCATATTAGGGAAGCACTAAATCCTCCATATTGTTTGTAACCATGAGTAGACCATTGAGGTTTACCACATGTTCTTTCCTACAAGCTTGGCCTTATTCATTGATAATTTTTGGTCATCAATGACAATACTAAGTCATGAACCGGTTGTCCCAACACCATCAGTTATGCCAACAATCTCCCCCTTTGGTATTGATGACAACACTTCAAACTTCTCTTTAGCAACCAAGCACTTCTTCTTCTATTGTACCGATTAGCTACACTGATTGATCTTGAGTAATGATCTTACTTCCCCTTTTCACACTCCACCTATTCACTGACTTCCATTCATGATGAACCGGTTGTGCCAACAATTACCAATCTCCCCCTTTGACAACAATGCCAAAGGTGTAGTCTTAGACATCCTATTTCACATACTGCAATGACTGCTCCCCCTAAAAGGAGTAGTCCATAGTCATCAATCCAAATACATAGCATTTTTAGGAAAATCATACTGGATTGATGTTGTTCCGATCTTCACTCACCTTAGAGTATGCAGGGGAATTACCCCTAGCTTACCTCTAAGATACTCAAAATTATCCTTTTTTAGCGGCTTAGTGAATATGTCTGCAACCTATTTCTTGGTTGGCACATATTATAGTCTAACTTCTTTGTCCTACACCTATTCCCTAAGATAATTATATTTTATTGCAATATGCTTGGTTTTAGAGTGCATTATTAGATTTTTTGATATGTTTATGGCACTTGTATTGTCACAGTGTATCACCACAGGTTCTGTCAACTTTTCTTGGATACCTTCCAAAATCTGCTTAATCCGTACTACTTGTGTACAGTTGATTGCAGCAGCCACATACTCTGCCTCAGTTGTAGATTGAGAGAAGCAATTTTGTTTCTTGCTTGTCCATGACACAATCCTGTCTCCAAGAAAGAATGCACCTACACTAGTGCTCTTTCTGTCATCAATGTTCACTGCCCAGTCTACATCAGTGAAGACACTTAGGTTGAAATCTCCCTTATGTGGATACTAGAGACCATAGTCATCAATCCCCTTAAGATATCTAAATATCCTCTTAACCACCACCATATGAGTCTCTTTTAGATTTCTAGCAAATCTAGTTACCAAGCCAACTACTTGTGCTATAGCTGGTCTACTGTGCACTGCATACTGCAACTTACCAATCATGGATCGGTATAGTGTCTCATTCACTCTATTAGCCTCATCATCTTTGAAGAGATTGCAACCTATAACCATCGGAGTTCCAATAGGTTTAGAATCATCCATTGGAAAGGTCTTCAATATTTCCCTTATATATTTGGTCTAGCTAATGAATATACCATTCTTTAGCTAAGATACTTGCAGACCGATGAAGAATTTTATTTCACCAACCATGGACATTTCAAATTCTTTCTTCATTTCTTCTGCAAAACCTCTACTCATTTCATCATCTCCTCCAAAGATTATGTCATCTACAAAAATCTATGCAATCAGATGTTTTCCTTCTTGTCAAGTCTTCAAATACAAGTTATTGTTGTCACTGGTTCTCATGAACCCTATACTTATCAGGTATGAGTGCAGCCTCTCATACCAAACTCTTGGTGCTTGTTTTAGCCCATACAAAGCCTTTTTCAACTTACATACCATGTCTCTTCCCTCTTCTAAAGCAAACCCTTCCGGTTTCTCAATGTACACTTCTTTCTCTAAAACACCATTCAAGAATGTCGATTTGACATCCATTTGGTAGAGCTTGAACTTCCTATAGGTAGCATAAGAAAGAAAGATTCTGACTCCTTCTAGTCTAGCCACTGGTGTAAATGTCTCTCCATAGTCCAAACCTTCTTCATGTGCATACCCTTTGTAGACTAACCTTGCTTTGTTTCTTACTACTTGACCAGTTTCATCCATTTTGTTTCTAAACACCCACTTGGTGCCTATTACATTTTTGTTCTTCGGTCTGGGCACAAGGATCCAAGTTTCATTTTTCTCAATCTGCTCCAGTTCTTCCTCCATAGCTTTGATCCAATCTTCATCTTTTAGACCCTCCTTTGTTGTTTTGGGCTCAATTTTAGAGAGCAGATAGGTACTCTCCCTTTCTTTTCTTCTAGTCAATACTCCTGCATTTTTGTCACCAAGAATATTGTCAGCAAGATGATTGTTTCTGACATACCTTGGTTGTACTAGTTCATTTATTGGAGCTTCTTCTACCGGTTGTGCAGGTTCTACTTCACATGTTTCCTCATTTGCAGCTACATTCGGATTCTCTACAACAGGTTCAATCGGTACAATGAAATAGAATCCTTGATAGTCCTTTAGTTCACTCTTGTTGTCCTGTTCATTTTTCTCAGAGAAATCATCTACTCTAACATTTTCACTCTCCACAATATTACTAGTCCTTTTGTTCAAACACCGATATGCTTTACTCTTTGTGGAGTAACCTAAGAAGGTTCATTCATCACTATTAGGATCAAAATTTCTAGAGTACTCATCCCTCTTGATGTAGCACATGCTTCCAAATGCCTTGAAGTAACTCACATTGGGTGAGTATCCACACCATAATTCATAGGGAGTCTTATTTGTCCCCTTCTTCACCTGTATCTGGTTCAAGGTATACAAAACAATACTCACTACTTCTCTCTAGAAGACATGTGGAATATCCTTTTGTATCATCAGAGTCCTTGCACAATTATTTAGTTTTATTTCTTCTTTTAGAAACTCCATTCTGTCGAGGTATTTTGGGTGCAGACATCTGCCTCATAATCCCTTGTTCTTCACAGTAATTTATGAACTCTTGAGAGGTGAACTCTCCTCCTCTAACCGATCTCAAACATTTTAGACTCTTACCAGTTCCTCTCTCCACTTGAGGTTGAAATATCCCTTATGTGGATACCATAGACCATACTCATCATTCCCCTTAAGGTATTTGAATATCCTCTTAACTGCCACCATATGAATCTCTTTTGGATTTGCAGCAAATCTAGCAACCAAGCCAACTACTTGTCCTATATCTGATCTACTGTGCACTGCATACTGCAACTTACTGATCATGGATTGGTAGAGTGTCTCATTCACTTCATTAGCCTCATCATCTTTGGAAAGCTTACAACCTATAACCATCAAAGTTCCAACAGGTTTGGAATCTTCCATTCCAAAGGTCTTGAATATTTCCCTTATATATTTTGTCTAGCTAATGAATATGCCATTCTTTAGTTGAGAAACTTGCAGACCGATGAAGAATTTTATTTCATCGATCATGGACATTTCAAATTCTTTCTTCATTTATTTTGCTAAACCTCTTCTCATTTCATCATCTCCTCCAAAGATGATGGCATCTACAAAAATCTCTGCAATCAGATGTTTCCTTCTTGTCCAGTCTTCAAATACAAGTTACTGTTGTCATTGGTTCTCATGAATCCTATACTTATCAGGTATGAGTGCAACCTCTCATACCAAGCTCTTGGTGCTTGTTTTAGCCCATACAAAGCCTTTTTCATCTTACGTACCATATCTCTTGCATCTTCTGAAGCAAACCCTCCTGGTTGCCCAATTTACACTTATTCCGCTAGAAAACCATTCAAGAATGTCAATTTGACATCCATTTGGTAGACCTTAAAATTCCTATAAGCAACATAAGGAAGCAATAATATGATCCCTTCCAATTTAGCCACTGGTGCAAAGGTCTCTCTGTAATCCAAACCTTCTTCCTGTGCATACCCTTTGTAGACTAACCTTGCTTTGTTTCTTACTACTTGACCGGTTTCATCCATTTTGTTTCTGAACACCCACTTGGTGCCTATCACATTTTTTTTCTCCAGTCTGGGCACAAGGGTCCATGTTTCTTTTTTCTCAATCTGCTCTAGTTCTTCATCCATAGCCTTGATCCGGTCTTCATCTTTCAAAGCCTCCTTTTCTATTTTGGGATCAATTTAAGAGAGCAGACATGTACTCTCCCTTTCTTTTCTTCTAGTCAATATTCCTGCATTCTTGTCAGTAGAATGATCGATTCTGACATACCTTGGTGGTGTTGGTTAATTTATTGGAGCTTCCTCTACTCGTTGTGCAAGTTGTACTTCACATTCTTCCTCATTTGCATCTACACTAGGATTCTTTGCTACAGGTTCAACTGATACACCATAATTGAATCCTTGATAGTCCTCTGGTTCACTCTTGCTAACCTATTCATTTTTCTCAAATAACTCATCTACTCTAACATTTTCACTTTCCACGATCTTATCGATCCTTTTGTTCAAACACCGGTGTGCTTTACTCTTTGTGGAGTAACATAAGAAGATTCTTTCATCACTCTCAGGATCAAACTTTCTAGAGTTCTCATCCCTCTTGATGTAGCATCTGCTTCCAAATACCTTGAAGTAACTCACATTGGGTGTGTATCCACACCATAATTCATAGGGAGTCTTATTTGTCCCCTTCTTCACCTATATCATGTTCAAGGTATACACAACAGTACTCACTGCTTCTCTCGAGAAGACATGTGGAATATCCTTCTGAATCATTAGATTCCTCACACAATCAATTAGAGTTTTGTTTCTTCTTTCAACAACCCCATTCTCTTGAGGTGTTCTAGGTGCAGACATTTGCCTCATAATCCCCCATTCTGCATAGTAATTTATGAACTCTTGAGAGGTGAACTCTCCTCCTCTATCCGGTCTCAAACCTTCTGGACTCTTACCGGTTCCTCTCTCCACTTGAGCCTTGAAGACCTTGAACATGTGAAAGGCTTTAGATTTTTCTTTCAAGAATATAGCCCACATCATTCTTGAGAAATCATCTACAAACAACATGAAGTACCGGTCCCCATAGAAAATCTTACTCCTCATAGTACCACACAAATATGTATGCACTAAGACCAACACATTCTCAGATGAATAAGATTTGTTGTTGAAACTAGATCCGGTCAACTTTCCTAGCTGACAATCTTTACACATAGCATTCTTAGCTTTCATAATGTCAGGCATACCTTTGACAATCTTCATTTTACTAACCTTTTCTATGCTATCAAAATTGACATGACACAAACTTTTGTGCCAAAGCCAACTGTCTTCTACCTTTTCCATTAGGCAACTTCCTATAATGGTGTCTAGGTAGAACATATTACCTTTAGTTTGTTTATCGGTAGCAATCAGACCTCCTGATTTATCACTTATTTTGCATATTCCTTCTTAAAAATCAAACCGGTAACCCTTGTTTTTAAGTTGTGCAAGACTTAACAGACTATAATTTAGCCCTTCTACCCAATAAACATCTTCACAATTGGTTTTATCATTTAGGGCAATAGATCCCTTACCTTTTACCACACAGGGAGCATCATTGCCGAATCTCACCAGTCCTCAATCACAGTCCTCCGTGCTGAGGAATTTGTTCTTGTCACCAATCATGTGGTGAGTGAAACCACTATCAATTACCTTATCTCCACACTGGTTTCAACTGGAAATCAGTGCCATATCACTTTCCTCTGTGCTATCTTCCTTTACCACTACAAATGCAATCCCTTCTCCATTAGATCCTTCTGATTCTTCATCGGTAACTCCTTCTTCTACAAGATAGCACTCCTTCTTGCTCTTCTCTTTGTATCTTCTAAAGTTATCCTTCCTATCATTGTCAGGACATCTGGATGTAATATGACCTATTTTATTGTATGAGAAACACTTCAGGGGTAGTTTAGCTCTATACTTCCCTTTTCCTCTTGGCAGCCTTCTTGCTATTAGAGCTTCAAGCTCATCTTGTTCCTGTTCTTCAAATAAAAAATTGTCATGAGAATGAGAATGATTGGTTCTTGCAATAGAACTACTTCCGATTTATTTTTTTCTCATTGTTGGTGCAAGTGTCATGGAATATTTCAAGGCAACATCAATCTTAGGCATATTGTTATCATAGTTGCTCAATTCAAAGGTAGTCAACTTACCAATCAGGGAGTCAAGTGTAACATTAACTATTCCCAAAGATTTGAGTTCCTGAATTGTAGAAAGCCTTATGGAATATTGTGGTAGAAAGGTTCTCAAGATTTTGCTGACCACATCATCTTCTTCAAGATTTCCTCCAGCACTTCTAATGGAATTTACCACATCCCTTATTCTTTTGTTGGATTGTTCTATATTTTCTCCTTCTTGCATCCTCATCTCATCAAATTTGCCTCTTAAACTATCCACCTTAGCCTTTTGTACATGAGGATCTCCTCCATAAATAGTCTTTAGCTTATTCCGCATCCCATAGGTTGTTTTCAAATCTTGAACCTCAACATACTTGTTATCAAATAGAGTAATAGCAATCACATCCATAGTTGCAATGTTATCTTGCCTCTCTTTGATCTGATCTACAGTGAGAACCCCTGTAGGTTCATTGTACTATATGCTTACATGATTCCAGTATTGATCTCCTAGGGTTCTTAGGTAGAGCTTCATTCTACCATACCATAATGTGTAATTCTCTTAAGAGAAATTGGGGCCTTCCTTTTGCATCATCTTGGATATTTCCTTAAGCTGTTAAGCTCTTCTAAATATAAGGACCAAGGCTTTGATACCAATTGTTAGTCCCAATCGGTGCTGAGAGGGGAGGGGTGAATCAACACTATACCGGTTTTACCAATTTAACCTTAATCAAAGTTTCTATTCAAACTTAACACTTATGAGTATAAGCAACGTTAATAAGAAGCATGCACACATAAAATAAAACACACATTACTACCAAGATTTATCACGTGGAAACCCAAATGGGAGAAAACCACGGTGTGAGTTGAAACTCACAAAATCTGCACTCTTCTGGAGTATGCTCGATGAGGAGCTATCCTTGTTATGTGCCACCTGGTTAAGGGATTTTCTTTAAGGTCCATTAGAACCTTTACCCTATTAGAGGTAGCCTTGTTAAAGGACTTAGGATCATCATTTAAGATGTCACCCGGTTAAGGGATTTTACAAAGGGACCTGTTAAATTCCACCTGCTTAAGGGATTTTATCGTTGTAGTTATTAGAAAACAACAGAGAGAATGATCTACTATAATAGCTACTCTTAGCTTAATCAGATCCAATTGAAGCTCTTCGGTTTGACCACCGGTTACACTTGCTTTGCACTCTACTGGTGCTCTGCTCTTCACACTATCTGAGCTCTACACAATCTATTCACCACTCTACTATTCACTTAGCAGTTCTACCCTCTTCTCATCTTGTTGGATCACCTCTCTTCAAAATTTCACATTGTAATTTTTACGATAAATCATTTTGGTTTTGACCAAAAACCTTTATACCATATTTTGCCAACACATACCTTTTGATTACTCAATTAGTTTACACCACACTCGATAGATTTAAAATTCAAATCTTTCCAAATCTTCCCACACTCTCTGCACGCTCTCCATCAATCTTGCCAGCAACTCATTGTTAACTGTCTCTGCAACTCATAATTTCACCAACCTTTGGGTCGTGTTCTTTCTTTTTAATGTGAACTAGAAAATCTGCATAAATCTCACCTTAACTGGTTGTTAACTGCTCACTATCCATTTGTTTGATGATATATCACCATGACTGATTCACTTTTGGTCATCGCATCTAGCTTACTGGTCAGTGCTCTGAGATTCTTGGTGGATAGCATTCTTCAATCTGTATCACTGGCTCATCAGTGTAACTCTTCATCTTTTGCCACTAGTCACTGATCATTAATCAGACTAATCGCTTATCTGTCCAGAGTGTTCCGGTCATGCATAAGACTACTAAACTACAATGTGAGTACCTCTTGTGACCACATCATGTCACCTCTTGTGACCACATCATCATTTCATCTCCCATTTTTAATAAACCGATGTCAACACCCATCAGATGCTTGACTGACTGGTCAATTACTTTGTTTATCCTTCAACCGATTAGTCTTCGGCCAACACACTACTTAAGTGTGTCAATGATGCATATTAGGGAAGAACTGAATCCTCCATACTATTTGCAACCATGAGTAAACCATTGAAGTTTACCACATCTTTTTGCCTATGAGCTTGGTGTTATTCACCAACAAGTGTTGGTCATCAATGACAATACTAGTTGATGAACCGGTTGTGCCAATACCATCATTTATGCCAACAATTCTTTCCCTCCAAGTGGAAATATAATTTCTGTCATTCGACATTGGGACAATAATACAAATAATTATACTACAGACATTTAAAAAATAAAATTATGCTCCAAGTAGTTCAATTTTTTCTAGGGGGGAGTTATTATACCCTTTTTCCATTGATGTCAAAGGGGGAGTGATAGCTGTGTATAATATTTGAAGGCAATAGAAGGAAATTTTTTGTAAATATGAACAATTTTGCATATGTTAGTTGTCATTTTGCCATCAATGACAAATGGGGAGATTGTTAGAAGATTGTCATTGATGATTTTGTGATCCAACAACATGAGTCTGACATATTCTTGTATAAGCTCTGTAAGCTCTAGTATTAACTTGGGTTTGACATATTCCCTTTTGGGTCTACATTTCTCCGCAATACTTGATATCTCTATAATATTTTGGGAAGTTATTTTGTAGGTGATATAACGACTACATCTGAGGTTTCAGGTGTTAATGTTTTGTTGCCGCATGGTTATAGATCTAGTAATATGATACCCTACTTACATGCATTTCTCTATGTGAAGGTTTTGATTTGGTCCCCTTTGAAATCATCGACGACTTATTAAATTTGGTTAATCGTGTCTATTCCTCCATGCATGAAGAAGCACCTTTTGATTTGGTTGATTTCTCTAGTATGATAAGATGTATTGAGTTGTAGCGCGCAAAGGTTTTTGGGCTAATATTTACTCTAGTGGAGATGACTTCTTGAAGACTTAGTTTGATATATATACAGTTGCTTTGCAAAGGATTGACATATGATCTTTTGATCATTCTATGTGATGTATACTGAATGTGAAAGTGATTATGCACCTCAGTGGAACTGTATCTGATGCATATGTTAGATGCAATCCTAACAATTCAAATTTTGTAATATTGACTGTAAGCCATCTCTTGATAGTGAGTCACTTTACTTTGGATAGTAAGTCCATTCAATAGTGAGCCAGCATATATAATTGTAACTAGTTACATAATATTGAGAGCTAATCCTCTCCATGGTTTTTCCCATCTTGGGTTTTCCACCTATAAATCTATGTGTTATGTGGTGTATTGTATTTTGCTTACTATTCATTTTAATTTTGTTACTTAGTTATGTTATGTAGATGGTTGTTTAAAAGTTTTAATAAATTCAATGGAATACTAATTCACCACTCCCTTGTTAGTATTATGTATGTTCAATAGAAAATAGTCACATAAGTATACATACAAATGCATAATCATTTGAAGTAACAACAACAAATAAACATGCTATAATTATATTATAAGTTTCTTGTATAGTGCACCTAATACTGATGCTAATACAAAAATAATGGTAACACAAGTAATCTTGAATCAAATATGGATGCATAGCTATACTGACCAGGTCTCGAAATATGAACAACATAACATAAACATGAGGGCCATTAAATATTTTCCCAGGTCAACCCATGAAGATGTATGTTAAAAATTATTAATAAAGAAATCAAGTTCCTTATAATTATATGTGTAGATTTGTTGCTTTATTTGAGACATTAAATCAAAATATTTTTCTATTCATTACTCCTTTAATGTATTAGAGTGAGGGAGAATTTGAGGATCTCAATTTTAGTAAAATGAATGTTAATGAATGCCTATGAATGTCTTTAAATATTGACACATAATATTAAATTTTGAAAAACATATTTACTCAGTCATCTTAATGCAAAAAATAATGGGTTGTAATTGGTTAGAATTTGAATTTAGATTTTGAAAAGGTAGGGGTTTAGTTAGTGACCACATAACCAACCTTATGTGGAAAAACAACTAGGTCTAGGTGTATAACAACTATATATATATATATATATAATGCTTACATTGTATCATTGTATAAGGATGAGATTGTGGCTAAATTTGTGGGAATGTGTATAAACGAAATAAAAATAAGATAGATGGATGAAAAAAACTATGCACAAAATTGTGTCATATATATCTTCACAATAAATGGAAATAAGAATAATAATAAATAATCAACATATTTCAAAAAAGAAAAATATTGTAAATCACATTATTTTTTAAAAAAATGACTAATAACACCAAAAATTTATTAAAGTCTTTTCCTCATTAGATCGAATATTCATTATTTTCATTCAACATGTTATGGAAATTAGAGAGGCATTTCTATCCAAACATGTACCCCATCCTAATTAAGTAATATAATAATGTTGGTTTATTTCACCAACATGCAAACATGTGAGAAGTGTTTTGTAAGTTACATGAAGTCAATGTTTAAAGTTTTACCTTTTTGAATACTAATCAAGTGAAGTCCACATCTCTTAGTGAAGAAAGTAGACATTAAGTTTTGGTTTCTAATAAAGGGATTAGAGGAAGTCTAAATCAATGAACAAAACAATGAAAAGATGATTGTCATTTAGAAGATGAATTATACAAGGAATGCCTTTCATTATATTTATGCCAAAGGCATATTGTACTCACTTATGGATGCAAAAACATCTCTCAATAAAAACTACAAGCATTCAATTTGACAAATTTGTGACACTTAAATGCATGAAAATTTAGAAAAAAAAAATCAATTTATTATTATATTTTAATTTTATATTATTTCATCTTCACTTCCACCTCTCAACTCCCACTCACTTTGAGTTTAACTGATCAATCAATTTTGTTTATCTTCGTCATGCAATCAGTTAACTTTGTAATTATCTCAATCAATTCATCTATTCGAATCTTAGATCTCCACCATTGATTAATATCAATTAATCTATATAATAATAAGAATAAGAAAGAATGCAAAAAAAAAAATATAATGATATGATAATATTATAATAATAATGATGATGATGATATAACTTTAATATATTTTTTATTTTGATCAATAATTAAATAAAAGTATAATAATATAATTATTTTTTAAATAAAATAATAAACAAATATGATATCTTTCTCATACCTATCTATATTCCTTCAAAATAAATATACTAATATAAAACCAATTGATTTCTCCATCAGAAAAACAAGTGAACAGTCATGGACAAAGAAGATAATTACTAATTTCTTTTCCATGTTGAAAAGTCTTGGTTTTTAAAGTACCAATTAAATGAAGTCGAGTCTTTAAAATAGACAATCAAAAGACTCTTGACAGAAGATTATCATCAAAAAATTATATAAAAATAATTGACTGTTCAGAAAATGAATTATAGAAGAAATATGGATTGAATATATTAAAGTAGGTACTGAAAGCCCTTCGGTTCGTCATTGTCGGTTCTCATAGTGACAGGCGATTAAAGTATCATTTGTGTGACGATACTTTTTGCCATGTATTTACTCAGAATGGATTATTCTACTGCTTGGTCCCATCTTGTTTGTTTGATTAGAAGGGTTCTGCCAAATATTATTTTCTTCGGTCTGCAAGGAAACAGAAAAGTAGTTGAATACCCCTGGCAAATTAGAATTCTAATCCCTTAGAGGAAAGGTATCAGTAATTGTTATAGTTGATTTCACATAATTTGAAATTAATCATATATTTATTTTGTATTTTAAATTGTGGTGTGAAAGCGAAAGGCTAACTTGCAAGGCAACTTGTACTACTACCACACAACATCAACATACACACTTTTCTCATTTTCAAGGACCCACCCCCTACCCCATATTAAATTTTTACTGAGAAGTGAACACATTATTATCACATTAGTAATGCAATTGTGAGCTCGCATATGATTTTCTAGATCAAATGAGGGGGTTAGGTTTCCTTTTATATCTAACTATGCATTAAATGTTTGAATTTTTGTTGAAGGCTAAAATGGAGCCAAATTTGCTGCCCACATCAAGTGACCATTGTGAGGTACTATTTTGGTCCTTATTGGGAGGGCCAAGGTGGTCAGGATGCCTTGGTCTTGAGCTTGGACGAGGGAGCCCAGGGCATCCCAGTCTTGAGCTAGGACCAAGGTGCCCAAGGCATCCTAGTTCTTTCAATAAGGAATCATAATGGGACTAGGACAATATCATGAGTTGAAAATGTAGATTTCAAGAGGTTATGAGCAGCATCAAAGATGGAATTAAGCACTAGAGGTTGTAACACCAAGTTGATGGTTAGGCAAGGACACAAATGTATAGGGATACAAATTATGATGCTACATTCAGCCCCCAATTTAGCGTGAATATGAACCTATGTCCATACAGTAAAGTACAAAATCACATTGAAAAAATTTCACCAAGATACGAAGGAGACAAGACACACCAAGTCCCCAAGGACTTAGGATCTTATCCATCTAATATGAATTCAAAAGGATCAACGGATGAAGAAGATAGAAAAGAATTACTATACTTGGCTTAGTAAGGCTTGTGCTTACTATGAGTCCTGTGGGATTGAATTTTTTTTAAAAGATTACAAAGCAAAAGGATCAATTTGTAAAGTAACCTAAACATTGAGTTAAATTTCAAACTAAAAAATGTGTATTGCAATATGTACTACCATGTCATGGTGTGTCATCAAAGTGTACCAACCAAGTCTCATGGTGTGTACATGAAGTGTAACATTGAGCAAAGTGTATGCCCTCATGCTAAAGGGATTGTGCATGCCTTACTGTGAGCAATTGATTTCAGGTATACATGCATCCAAAAGACAAACATGTTTCTACAATGAGATTCCCCCAAGAAAGGAAAAATAAAAGGGCAATGGTAAGAAAACATATAGGAAAAATCACTTAAGGGATCCACAAGATAGGGTTAGTATGCACTTTTGATAAATAATGTATATCAAGAATAATTTGATTGAATTAATATCACCCCCCAAAGGTAGTGGAACTATGAACACAATGGAAAAAGAGCACATAAGATTAACAATCAAATATCTTTTTCAGTCAATATGCAAGAGACCTAAAATAGATCTCAACACTTTGCATCGTCCCCAAGTAGACAAGACAAAGGCACATTTATGAACAATAGCACCTATACGACATAACATTAACATGACCTTTAGAAGAATTGAGATACAAATAGAGGAATTTCATAGCATATTTGGCTTCTTTATTACCTTGCACCAACAAAGTAACAAGGGTCATCCAAAGACAACCTCACGTAGCATAAATACATATCTTGTATCACAATACAAGGGAAGCACAATTACTGACAAGAAAACACACATAAGAATCTACAACATAGATGAAGCTAATCAATCAGATCATTTGTCTCCCAATATTTCTAATATCATTTATGGATGGTGGACAAGATGCAAGAGGATTAACAATGAGCACAGTAAGTTGAGCTACTACAAGTTCCAAACAAGGACCATGGTTTAATGATGTGTCACTTTGTTTGTTACTAGGAGCTAGAATTAATGCCTTAAAAAAGTGTGAAGATAGTTCATGGTTACTCTCAACAAGCTCATACATATCATTATAATCATTAGGATCATCATTGTTAGCATGAACAACATTATTATCAGCATCCATATCATCATCTAAAAATCATAATAGGATCTCTAACACCAAAAGAAATTAAATTGTCATTTTTCTTGAGCATCTTTAATTTTGGTGATTTGAGTTGAACTTCCTCCCTTGGGTTAGGAAAAGGCTGGACAAATGGGACTAAATCAACATTTGGTGCCTTTGGGGAGGAAATGATTTGGGAAGAAAGCTCACTATCTTTAACACGGTGACTTCAATGGTGTTCTCTCACACAATGATATTTTTATTTTTTACTCAAGACTTGTGAAGGTTGAGGATAAATCAATGTAGTCTTTTTTCCTTCCCTTATAGGGGGAACAAAAGGAGGGACTACACTGAAATATGCGAGATTGTGAGTGTTTTACTTTATAAGATGTGGGAGATGGGATGATAGAAAATATAGGAGGAACAAAAGGTGTAGGAAGAAAACCAAGTCCAAGATGAGGAGGAGGAATATTCATGGGTGAAGGGTCCCTAGGTTTACTTAAGGCCAATATCATGTTAGTTTTCCATATTTTATAAGAGAAAAATATTATCATCTCACAACTTCAAAGGTTTAGTTTGTTTAGGCCAAAATTAATTAAGGGTGAAATTTTCATGCTTTGTTATGGGTTGGTAAAGGCTATGATTAATCTTGATAATATGGCCATTATGAGGGAACTTTAAACATTTATTTATTGTATAAGGAATATCTTTCATGTAAGAGAGCCAAGGATGTCCCAACTTCACATAGAATTTATATGATAAAGGAATAATAGTAAAAGTAACATCTAAGCACTTGGTACCAGCCTCAACAAGAATGGTAATAGAACCAATAGCAAGGGAAGAGAAACCATCATACACCTTGACCATAACATCAGACTTGTCATATGTAGGTTGATGCAATTTTTGAGTAAAAATATGTTCTTCAATAATAATATTCACCATACATACTAGATCAATGAGCACCCCTCATGAGAGTTTGTCTTTAATCTTTGCGGTAATTTGTAATGGTCCATGAGGTGAAACAATAGTCTCACTAGGATCAAAGATGATGCATAATTCAGGTTTAGGTTTAGGATTTTCAATGAGGTTCACAAAATTATTGGACTCTACACCAAAGTCACTTAGAAATAGTGCAAGTGGTTGAGACTCAAGAACATTGGTAGAGTGAGAAGGAAAAGGATTAGTGAAGATTTGAAGGTTTTGATTAGGAGCTTCTACAAATTTGTTTCCTTTATCATTCACACTTGCTATAGATATAACAAAGTTATCAATAAGGTCTTGGATTTTATACCTCAACTTATAATACTTCTCAGTATCATGACCTTCTTGATGATGGTATTTTCAAAAGGATTTGTGGTCAAAGGAAGATGCTAGAGGCTTAGAGGTATCTATATGATTGATGGAAGAAAGTTGTAACACATTAGCATTAATCAACCTCAACATTATACCATGCAAAGACTTAGAAAGAGGAGTTGATTCTTTTTTAAATTATTTGGATAAAGAGGTCACACTTGATGTTGGCAGCCACTTGAGTGTTGATGTTATTGGAAGAGTTATCATTTATCTTGATGAAACCTTTATTGTGTCTTTTTAAATTTTAAACAATTGTTGAGTGTTGTCATTCTTATCAACTAGACCCATTAGAGGAGATGATTCAAATTATCTCACTTGAGTTTGATAGTTATGAATAATTCCACACAATTGCATGAAAGAGATAAATTCAGAAAATAAAATCTTCTCTAATATTCTTATGCAAATTAGTATTGAAAATTCCTTCAACATCTTGATTAGGCACATGATAAGCAATTTTTGAATGGAAATGTTTATATTTACTAATAAAATGAGTCACTTTTTTTTTTTCTCCTTTCTTCCAATCAATAAAATTAGTCAAAGTGATCATAGCAGCAATTTTTTTTGAAATTGTTGAATGAAAGCATTAACCAATTGTTGAAAAGAAGTGATGGAATAAGGAGGAAAAAATGTATCTTGAATTGAAAAAGAAAATAAAAATTCAATTACTTGTATTTTGGTAATGTATTTCTTTCACTTGTGGGTCAAAACTTTGTAAATCGAAATGTAGAATAATGGGGATATTACACACTAAGGGTTGATTAGGTGGTGAAAGTAATACGACTTCAACAGAAAGCTTGACTTTTCTTAAAGACTTTAACTACTGCTCATTTTCCTCACTACAAATCAGATGATTGAATTTATAACCTAGAGGTGTTGGCACAGTAGGAGATCCTTGTCCAGAAATCAACTCCTTGATCATTCACATTAAATGTCTTGGCCAATACATCTTGAGGAATGAGAGGATTGACTCCGAAGGGGGCAGATGCAACCATTTGAACACCATGGAGCTGGCTGTTAATTGTAGAGTCATATGATGCCAAAACATTCTGCTGAAAATGTACAAAACCTGTGGGAATCAAAAACACATCTCCCTTCTCCAACTCTTGGCATCTCTTAGATACATCGACCTGCACTAAACAAAATGACATCTCTTAGCATCTTAAGCTCATGATAGGAGAAAGGCGTTCTTTTATTTGAAGCCAAAAAAATATTTACTCGTCATTCTAATCTATGATGGATCTCCTCTCTAGCATAGAAAAGGAATCCTGTAGCATGGATTATTGAGAATCAAAATATCCATTTGAAATGGTAGATCATCTATTAATTGTGGACAATAGAAAATGTCACATTGAAGTCTAAAATGCGTGGGTAGATGATTGGGCGGGAGGGATTCAAAATTGAATTCAAAGTTAACCTGAGAAGTCATTGGACGAGTCTATTCTGGCTCTAAAAGGGACTTGTCGCACCAACGACATGCATCGACATACATGTCCGAGACATGCATACCATGCCAATTTACCGCAGTGGCCGCCAGACCCACAATATGTGATGTGGAGTTGTCGTGGACTCGTCAATTTCAATCCTTGGCGGCCACACAAAATTACGTGGACATGTCGGAGGATGGTCATGGCTTGCTTAGTTGTTAGTGGCAGTTTTTTGTGCATAACACGCATAATTAAAAGCCAAAAAAAAAACCATTGGCAAATGAAGAAACCACATTTGGACGACATACTGGCAAGAAAAAGAGGGTGTGGGCTTCAAAAAATGTACCTTCATCAAACAATAGACAAACATGGCGCCTTTTTTATCGGCCTAACATGGAAAAAAGAAGACCAATGTGCGAACTAAAACATTATTGTTGAAGCACAAAACGAGTTGATTGTTGAAGGGCGTCCGATTTCACAATGGTTGAGGGCGGATTTATGGGACTGCAATTTTTTGTGTCATGTTGCAGCTTGGGTTGGACAAGTGTTTTGTGGGAGTGGCAACAAGACGTGAGGTATGTTGAAATCTGCCTCTATAACTCGTATTTTTCTTGTTTCAGTTTGGATTTTGTTTAAAATCATCAAGGTTTGCATTGTTTGTTTGCATTGTTTGTTTGCATTTGTTGTTTGCCTCTATATGTCGAATATTTGCCTTCTTTGGAACCAGAATAGATGCATACTTTCATGTTAGGGTTAGAGACCGCGCAGGACACGTGTATGCTTGCTCCAAAAAACCTTACGGCGTGACTAACAAGCGATGGTAGTTGCCCCTTTTGAACCATAGGTTTCCGCATCAAGTGCCATAATAGATAGTCCTGGTCTGTTTTGAAGCCATATAGACGCAATCATTGATTGGTCAGGTTAGGGTTAGATTTAGAAGAGATCACATTATCGTTGTTTCGTGGGTTAACATGTTGGGCTTAATCCATGAAGTAGTGAACCAACTAGGACTAACACATGATGTTAGTCCCATCTTTGTAACCGTAGATTTTTTATTGGACGGATAGGATTTGGTTAGAAGTCGCCCCATGGTTAGAAGCCATGTTAGGTTTTAGATTGGTCACGTTAGGGCTAGCCGCATTAGGGTTAGAAGTCGGGTTAGGGTTATCTACATTAGGGTTAGAATTTGCATTAGGGTTAGTTGCATTAGGATTAGAAGTCAGCTTAGGGTTAGCCCCGTTAGGGTTAGAAGTCACGTTAGGGTTAGAAGTCATGTTAGTTTTTTGATTGGTCGCGTTAGGGTTAGAAGCCGCGAACACAGGTCGTGTTTAATAGGTCTTTTGTGAAAGTGCAAAATCAGCTAACCCAGTGTGTTAGTCGCAATCGTTGTCTCACGGGTCAACAGATGGCATTGACCCATCAAGTTGTGAAATCGAGAAAGCATATCACATGCGATGCTAGTCTTCATTGGTGCTTCATGGTAGTAAATAATGCATCGAAGGGGTCATGCACAAAATTGCGAATAAGGACAATGCGGTGCATTAGTCTCCATCGCCCCGTCACGAGTCAACAAATGTTATTGACCCGTGAAGTAGAAAAATTCCAAAAGCATACTCACACTGTGTTAGTCAAAATTGCTACTTCACACTAATAGAGAATGTGTTTAACAGGTCGTACGTGAATGTGCGAAATCACCTAACATGGTGTGTTAGAAATCATTGTCTCGCGAGTCAACAGATGGCATTCAGTCATGAAGCCGCAACATTGTGAAAGAGCATTACACGCGGTGCTAGTCTTCATCACTACTTCGTGGTAGTAGAGAATGCATTGAAGGGGTCATGCACGAAATTGTGAAAGTGCATAAGGAGCCTTGTTAGTCGATATCAGAATGAAATTTTCTATTAGCTATGTGCATCATATGAATCCAAGGTCTTCGTAGGATAGCATGAATATGTGTTAGTGTATAAACAAGTCCACAGAGTATGGTGCAGAATACAAGTACTTAGATTCTAGAATAGCATGGAACTTGTGGTAGATGAATTTAATTATTAGGAAGCATTTAAAAATTAACACATAGGTTGATAAAAATTGAAATAATTTATAGACGTCACTGTTAGTCTGATAGATTTGCATGTCCATTTTGGAGTTATAGGTATCTTGAATTGAAATATGGAGGCCAAATTTTCTTTACAGACAAGCAAAACACAGGTCGCATTTTGGGGAGGAATAAGCGATGATAGGTTGATGAACCTGTTCATCTATGAAGACAACGCATTCCTTTTTGCGGTGAAGTTAATCCTTGGACCTAAGTATCTAGATGGTGGATGAAAGTACAGAATGATAGTGTCTCTAATTATGGCATGGTGTCTGAAGCTCTGACCCATTGTGAAAGTCAGAGAAATCATGAACAAGTGTATCAAGAATGAATGGCTAGGGGGAGTGGAAGGTTAATTAGGTTTGGCACGAGACATGGACGGCTTTGATAGTGTGGATAGAGCATGGATTCACATGAGTGAATGCACTCCTCCCTTGCGACTCTTCTTGCTCTGGAGTGCCACATTCGATAAAGAGGCGAGAACAAGTGTAGCACAAGATGGATTGCATGCTATTGTGGAATACCATGAGATGGTCGATGTCTGGCAAGTCCGTGTGGAGATGGAAAAATGGGAACCTTGGTCAGAATATAGATCACTTGTGCAATGAATGGTTCCTCCACACACAAAATTATGGGGTCGACCTGGTGGACGAGGAAGAGCTAAGAAAGGTCATGTGCTTCAATTCAGTGAAGGCTCCAGCAGGGAGACAAAAATGAACCAAGTGAGGAACATGGAAGTGATGAATGTGGAAGAGGGCATGGTGATTGTTCACATGGAGTAGCAAGATGGAACATACAACCTTTTTTGAAGCAAGGATTGTGTTTTTTTTAAAATGTTTTTTAATGTGTTATGTATGGACCGTTATGTATACCAGCTTTGATAGTCTAGTTAGCTAGCCATGGAGGTTTTTCTTTTAGAATGTAAAAAAAATTTAGAATTAATATAAAATATAGTTTTACCGGACAAAAAAAAAAGTGTTGACAACAATTGATACTCTTATCGTCCCTATTTTGAAATTGTTCGATAAGAAATTTGAGCATTTCATTATATATGGTGAAAAAACATATGCTTTTTATTGTATGTGCATGAAATTGTTATATAACATCAATTTCAAGCATTTGAATATATATGACTGCAAATAAAATTAAATTCTTGTAGCACAAATTTGTGGCCAAATTTAAGCTTCTATTCTAGCTCGGTAAGAAATTTGAGGATTTCAATATATATGGTGAAGAAAAAAAATTGTTTTTTAATTCTATGTGCATGAAATTGATCTATAACAAATCTAAGCATTTCAATATATATGACGTTCTTAGTGTTGGAATATTGTTTAGTAATTCCTCCCACTTGCATAGTTTTATGCTTTTAGTTTTTCATCTTTATTTGGGATTATTATGCATCAAAGTTGTTTTAGTTTTTTGCTTTATTTCTAATAATAAAAGTTTTCCAAAATCTAGATGTATGTAAAACCTCTATATAATGAGGCAGTTGTAATTCATTCTCTATCAGTTAGTCTGATCCTCGATCAGTTGATCAAGAAGTTCATGTAATCTCATGAATCAAGAGAATAGTTTATTTGTGTTCCAATTTTATATTTCTTTCACTCAGTCATGCACTATAGACAAGGCATCGAGACTTTTCCAGTACTAACGATGAAGTGTCTTAGTCATGGGAAGATAAGAGTATTTGACAGTTACTTATGGGCGGATATGACACTTCTATAGAGATCAATCAGAATTAACAGATTCAGAAGATCTATAATAGATTTCCTAGACGGTGGTGTCCACTTATGACTTGTTTCTAGAAGCAATGGATCTTTATATGAAGAGAGAGATTGTATAGGGAAACATATCTGGTGTATGATTAGGATGGTTCCGTTTATAGTGATAGCATGCAGAAATTGTGTAGAGTCTATTGAACACCAGTGCATAACACTTTACAGTGTAGAGGATGAGATTTATGAGGCTATTCTGGAAATGGTGGATATCTCTTTAAATTTGGATAGGCATTGGTGTGATGACTTCATCTATGAGGTTGTTTTACCACTGATTGTGGATGTTCTGGAATCCAAGGAGAGGTACATTGAGATTGTGGGTGATTTCATTAATGAAGCCTATGGGGATGTGGTGGCTGGTTCACTGTGTGAGATGAAGAATGGAGTGAAGGAGAGTATTCTTAAAGTATATTTTAATCTTGGCTACTATTTGTTTTCTGATTCAGAAGGAGAGATAGAGGAGGATGAAGACCTGTCAGATGTTGAGGAGGTAGGCGGTGTCCAGAATATGGCGAACAATGAAGAGGAGTGAGAGGACAGGGAGCGGAGGAAGGAGAAGCGATGAAAGAAGATGTTTGTCACGTCGGCCTGGGCAACTTTTAGAGATGGGATATCGAATAGAGAGTTGACTATGTTTAGATAGCTGAAGGAGAATGAAGACTAGTGGCTAGCAGAAGCATGTTCTGACACCCTATTTAACCTAGGCAAATTGATTTTGCAAGTGTTGCATTATATGAGGAATGTGTGAGGAGTCTGTTGGTTTTGATCTTGTATGTTACGAGGTTTGAGATCTAAATATTTTGTCAGGGTTGTAGTGGTTATAGGCAATTATTTGAGTCAATCATTTTCTATAATGTTTCTATTCCCATGTTAAAACCATAATTGTAGTCCTAAACCTAGTTCAATATAATAAGAGTGACCTTGACCGCAAATATATCTTTTACCCACCTTTACAGTTGATTTTGTAGGATCATAGTGATTACAACTTGATAAGATTCATGTCAAATGGTTTTTTATATAAAGGAGAGTCCTACATAATTCTAAATCATGCAAAGAAAGAAAAAGAAAAATCACTAAGTAAACAAGAACAAAGAGCAAGGTGATAAAAAATAGTTATCAATGAGTTAACACTACATTTAGCATCAAACAACATTGCAATTTGGTTATGGAACATCTTCAATCTTGTTCTAACATCATTGAATCAATATAATGTGGTTTGACTATAACTGGAACAAGATGTGGATTCTCACATCAATTAAAATGTGTTGAACACACCACAAGACTGAGAGGGGGTGAATCAGTCCATGTACCTTACAATACTTTACTTTTTATCTTTTAAACTTCAAACTATAGTTTATTACAACAATTATAAAACATGAAAGCACAAAGTACAACAAGCACATGAACACCAAATTTACATGAAAAACCACAATGAGAATCATACTCATAATATGAATAATTGAATAAAATATTTTAGGCTCAAGGTCAAGGAACTTATTGCAGCTAATAGGAATTGCAAGACTAAGTGCACAACCTTAGGGAAAGATACAAAGGTCTATACAAGCTACCAAAAGGAACACATATTCTTTCAACAAGTACAGAGAATAGATGAATTGAAATAAACAAAGATCTCCTAATCAAGAAATTGTCCTTGAACCACTATGTCAAGTGACCAATATCATGGCAAACACATTTGACATCAACCACTATCTCAAAACACTATCACACTAAAGATATCATCATCAAAGCTCTTCAAAAATTAATTTTCACATCATATTTTCTTGCATATCATTCACATCAATTCACACACATTCCATGCTCAACTCATGTACATCCACACACCTATATATACAAGATTATTCATTAAAAATCTCAACTAGGTCGACCACAAATAGAATATACAACATTACTTAAATTCGGCCACCTAGAGCTATGAAATTCATTGTGGTCCACCCCAAGAGATAAAGTGGACCCAAACACATCAAAACACATCCTCCAAAGTCAATTTCAACAAACTGATTTGCTAGAACATCCACCAAAGTTGGCATCAACCATAACATGTAGAACAAGGAAACACGTTAATCAGTCAACCCAAAAATAATCTCCAAAGAAAAATACGTAATGTCAATCTACACACACCATGGTGAGAACCATATCAACATCCAAACTCAACTTCCAATGCATATATGGACCAAAGAGTCATGATCTAGATAAGGTATACCACCTTAATCAACTGCAAACCAAACCAACTAATACCATAGAACTTAGAAAAACATAACTCCACTTGCCAATCAAACCAACACCAAAAAAATGAACTGGAACACTACACAAACCAAAATGAACATGTCCTCCAAGCTACAACAGTTGAATCCAGATATCATAGAACTATCAAGCATTCTCAGGACTAGTTATGACAAACATCGCACTGATAGAAACAACAACCAACCAACTCTACCCTCTGAGCAATAGAGGACCTGTAAACTTAATGTTGCAACATACACAAATCATAAACATTATATCTAGAACCTATACGTGTCTATTAAGTTTATTTATGTGATTTATTGTTACTAAGTAAGATAGCATAATGAGTTGAATAAATTATCTTTCATGGATTTTCACTGTTTTCTTTATTATCATAGATTTGAAAATTTATTTAAAGTAATTTATTATTTTTTGGTTTTGTCTCTTCTTCATTCTCATGTATTTGGAATCATGGGGTTATATCTTGTAACACATTCCTTCTATTTATTTAAGTTGAAGAAGATATTGTGAGCTTTTCTACTCCCCTCAAGAAATTAATTATGTTGTGATATTTTGATTTTGATTTCATAAATACTTTATAATTAACAATTTAATAATTTCTGGGGATGACCCACAATGTAGTGGTTAGCTTCAGTAGGTTAGTCATAGGTTTGAATGACTGTGGATGTTTATTATTGATAATGTCTCTATCTCTATCCGATATGTATAGGACCAGGATGGGAAAACACCAAAAATGATAGGACATTATGGTATTGGAAGCTCAATATGCTGGTGAAGGTTTGTGTCATTTCTCTTCAAGGGATACTTAGTAGATGCCAATTTGTGTTGAAAATGATTCAACAATAGAACTTTGTGCAACGATTCCACTCGGTAGATTTTTCTCGTTCCCTTTATCTTTACATATCTACATCTCCCTCTTTGTCTCTTAATCCCCCTATATCCCCTTCACCTCTATCTTTCCACCTTGGGTCTCTCACCTTTCTCTTCCTAGGCTCTAGATCTCTCACCTCTATATCTCTCTCCTCTCTAATTGTTTCCTTTCCACCTCCTTACCCCTCTTTCTCTCTTTGTGCACTTAGCTCTCTTATTTTATTCTCTCTCTCCCTCACCTATCTACTCTTCCCTCTCTAGCTCTCTCAACCACTCCCTACCCACCTCTCCCTTTCTTCATAGATCTCTCTTTCTCTTTATTCTTCTCTCTCCCCTCTTTTTTCTCCCTCCCCTGTATAGGATTTAGATAATAGGTTGTAGGATATAAGGTTTATGGAATGGGGTACAATATTGATGAATCATTTTTTAGCATAGATAGGGTTGAGGGTAGTGGTTGTATTGATACTCAAGACACCATATGACCCCTTAAGACACCATATGACCCCTTATGATACCATATGACCCCTTAGGATAGCATATGACCCCTAACAACACCATATCATGTCTTAAGTGGTCATATGGTGTCGTTAAGGGTCATATGGTGTCTTAAGGGGTTATATGGTGTTGTTAGGGGTCATATGGTGTCATATGGTATTCTATGACCCCTAAGGACACCATATGGTATCCTAAGGGGTCATATGGTGTCCTAAGGGGTCATATGGTGTTTTATGAACCCTAATGACACCATATGGTATCCTAAGGGGTCATATGGTGTTTTATGACCCCTTAGAACACCATATGAGCCCTAACAACACCATATGGTTTCCAAAGGGGTCATATGGTTTCCTAAGGGGTCATATGATGTCCTAAGGGGTCATATGGTGTTCTATAACCCCTTAGGACACCATATGCCCCCACACAACACCATATGAGCCCTAATGACACCATATGGTGTCCTAAGGGGTCATATGGTGTCGTTAGAGGTTATATGGTGTCCTATGGGGTCATATGGTGTTATATAAATCCTTAGGATACCATATGACCCCTAACAATACCAAATGGTGTCCTAAGGGGTTAGATGGTATCCTAAGGGGTCATATGGTGTTCTATGACCCTAAAGTCACCATATGGTATCCTAAGGGGTCATATGATTTCCTAAGGGGTCATATGGTGTCGTAAGGGATCATATGATGTTCTATGACCCCTTAGGACACCATATCACCCCATACAACACCATATAATTCCCAACGATGCCATATGGTGTCCTAAGGTGTCATATGGTATTCTATAACCCCTTAGGACACCATATGACCTCTAATGACAACATATAGTTTCCTAAGGGGTCATATGATGTTTAATGACCCCTTGGAACACCATATGAGCCCTCAAGACACCATATGACCCCTAAAAACACCATATGATGTCCTAAGGGGTCATATGGTGTTGTATGTCCCCTTAAGACACCATATGACCCCATACGACAGCATATGACCCCTCACGACACCATATGGTCTCATAAGGGATCATATGGTGTCCTAAGGGGTCATAGAACACCATAGGACTCCTTAGGACACCATATGACCCCTAACAATATCAAATTAACCCTTAGGACATCATTTGGTGTTGTTAGGGGTCATATGGTGTCCTAAGGGTTTATATAACACCATATGAACCCTAAAGACACCATATGACCCCTAATGACACCATATGATGTCGTTAGTGGTCATATGGTGTCATAAGGGGTTATATTGTGTCCTAATAGGTCATATAATACCATATAACCCCTTAGGACACCATATGATCCCTAACGACACCATATGACCCCTAACGACACCATATTGTATCTTGAGGGGTCATATGGTGTCACAAGTGGTCATGTCATGTACTAGGATGTTAAAAAGGGTCATATGGTGTTGTATGACCACTTGAGACACCATATGACCCCTTAGGATATGTCATATGGTGTTGTTAGGGGTCATATGGTGTCTTAAGGGATCATACAGTGTCCTAAAGGGTTATATGGTATTCTATGACCCCTTAGCACACCATCTGACCCCTTAGGAAACCATATGACCCCTAAGGACACTATATGGTGTTCTAAGGGGTCATATGGTGTTGTTAGGGGTTATATGGTATCTTAAGGCATCATATGGTGTTCTATGACCCTTTAGGACATCATGTCACCACGAACGACACCATATGGTTTCCTAAAGAGTCATGTGGTGGTTTATGACCCCTTAGGACACAATAAGACACCATATGGTGTCGTGAGGGGTCATATGGTGTCGTATGGGGTCATATGGTGTCCTAATGGGACATAGAACACCATATGACCCCTTAAGACACCATATGGTGTTTTTAGGAGTCATATGGTGTCTAGAGGGCTCATATGGTGTCCCAAGGGGTTAGAGAACACCATATGACCCCTTAGGACAGGGGAGGTGAATCAGTATAGGCACAAATTTTTTTTCCCTAACCAGTTTGACTGCAAGAAGTGAACTTGAGTGGCAATCACTAACACCAGTCAGAACTAGATTACTACCGATTAAACACAATGCTACTGGGAAAGACTTAAACCAACAACACTTAGCTTTCCATACAACCTACTCCCTCATTTCCACTTTATCCTTATGCATAAACAGATAATCTATCATCAGAGATACAATAATTTACTAGCATAACATGATTCATCGCTTGACAGAAAATAACAAAGAATCACATGAAAGAGGCATCACACATGACACACATATTTTTCACATGGAAACCCAACTAGGAAAAACCACGATGGGGATGAATACCCACAAGTTGTTTTTGAACTCTTTAGAAGTCTACTCTGTTAGGAGCCTAGTCCGGTTAAAGATTGTTACAACAGGTTTTGTTAGGAACCGATCCTGTTAGGGATCACCTGGTTAAGGGATGGCTAGAATACTCAGTTAAGGGTTAAAACCCTGTTAGAGGTTACCTTGTCAGAGAATTTTATGAACTTAATGGCTTTGAGTCACCCTGTTAAAGGATTTACAGCAAGTTGGTTAAAGCTACCCGGTTAAGGGATTTTCCAATTGTTGAAGTAGCTAAAGATCAGCAAGTATTACTATGATTTGGTAGTAGCACTCAATGCTAATGCAGATCCACTTTAGTTCCTTCCTTCTGCACACACACTATGCAGGCATCAATCCTCTTATCTGATCTGGCAAGAATCATGTATCTCTGCACTTAGATACACACACAACATTTGCCAATGACCTAAACATGAAACACAACATCAACCTTATAGAAAATAGATAGGTCGGCAGCATAAACCCTAAACCCTAAACACTTAGGTTAAGTAATTGATCGATTCAATCCTGACCATTGAGCACTTTTCATTTGAATACAATGGTCTTGAACAGATCTCAAGACATTCTCCATCGTTCATTCTTCACCACTTCATGGAGGTGATAACCCATCACGCGTTCTCCACCATTTGCAAAGACTTTGCACATTCCTGAGGTAGATAGGATCAATCTCCTTCATGCAAGATCCTTCACGTGCACGAGGCTCACATGGCAACATGATCTAATCTCCATTACAATGCTAACTCATCACAGAATGTCATCAGTTGAATCACACAGGCTTGGAACATTTCAACTGGAAACCCTAAAGCTAAGACTACCAACCAGTAGTCCTATCATATTCCATGCACCAGTTCTCATTCTGACATACCGGTTCCAGTTCACAACATCATACCAGTTTACTTATTGCACATATACCGGTTTACACCACCATACCGGTTCTCTTTACCAGTTGCTTAACTTCAATATACCGGTTCACTTCTTAGCATATTGACATCAATGACAACATACAATATCATCATGTCATCATACTCTTGCACATATGCCAACAATCTCCCCCTTTGGCATTGATGGCAATATACAAAGATATCACTCAGCAGCACATCTTCTCCCTATTTCTGCATATATCTCCCCCAATTCACATCTTCTTCCCCTTTGATAACAATGCCAAAGTGGAGGCACAAGCTTCCCTGTTCCACTATGTTGGTCCCCCTGAGGAGTAGCAACCTTCAACACATCAATCCTGAAAAAGATTGGTCACTGCAATGCCTAACTAATGTGGAGCACATACTTTTAGTTCACCTCTTGAAGGGGAAGCACCCCTAATTCACCTCTCAAATAGGTAAATGAAGCCTTTGGTAGAGGCTTGGTGAATATATTTGCTAACTGATCCTTACTGGAAACATGTTCCAATGCCACCTCTTTGTTCTGAACCTTTTCCCTCAGGAAATGATACTTGAGTTCAAAGTGCTTGGTTCTAGCATGTAAAACCAGATTCTTGGAAAAGTTAATTGCACTTGTATTGTCATAGAATATACTTAGCGGTTTAGATACATGAACTTTGAAGCCATTCAATACATGCTTCATCTAAATAGTCTGGGTGTAGTTCATAGAAGTTGCAACATACTCTGCTTCTGCTATAGACTGAGAGATACAACTCTACTCTACTTTTTACTCGTCCATGAGACCAGTCTACCACCAAGAAAGAATGCACCACCAGTTGTGCTCTTCTAGTCATCTACATTACCAACCCAATCAACATCTGTGAACACTTTCAGGTTGAACTCATTATTGTATGGATGCCATAACCCATAGTCAATAGTTCCCTTAAGATATCTAAGAATCCACTTGACTTCTACGAGGTGAGATTCTCTTGGGCTTTGCTAAAACCGAGCGGTAATACCCACTGCATGTGCAATGTCCAGTCTGCTATGCACTACATAATGCAACTTACCAATCATTGATCAGTATTCCTTCTCATTTACCAATGCTGAGTCATCCTCTTTTGATAGCTTACAACCGGTCACTATTGGTGTACCAACCGGTTTACTATCTTCCATGCCAAAGGTCTTCAATACCTCTTTGACATACTTGGACTAAGTAATAAAGATTCCATCTTTCATTTGTTGAATCTGCAGTCCAATGAAGAACTTAATCTCCCTTATGAGTGACATCTCAAATTCCTTCTTCATCTCATCTGCAAAATAATGACTCATCTTGTCATCTCCTCCAAAGATGATGTCATCAACAAATACTTCACAGATCAGAATCTGATCTCCTTCTAATTTCAAGTAGATATTTCTATCTTCACTTGTTCTTTCAAATCCAATCTTCACAAGATGGGAGTACAAGCATTCATACCATGCTCTAGGTGTCTGCTTTAGTCCATACAAGGCTTTATGTAGCCTACACACCATGTCACTGTCTTTTGATAGGGAAAACCCATCTGGTTTCTCTATATACACCTCCTCTTCAAGTATTTCATTTAGGAATGTATATTTTACATCCATTTGGTATACCTTGAATCCTTTAAAAGCTACATATGCAAGAAGCATACGAACTCCTTCCAATCTGGCTACTGGAGAAAAGGTTTCTCCATAGTCTTCTCCTTCTTCTTGAGCATACCCCTTACACACCAGTCTGGCTTTGTTTCTTATCATTGTCTCATCTTCATTCAACTTATTTCTGAAAACCCATTTGGTACCAATGACATTTTTATGCTTCAGTCTGGGTACCAAGGACCATGTACCATTATTTTCTATCTAATCAAGTTCCTCTTCCATTGCCTTTATCCAATCTTCATCTTTATGTGCCTCTTTGAATGATTTAGGCTCAAATTTAGAGATCATACATGAGTTTTCTCTGACCTTTCTTCTTGTAAGGATTCCTGCATCCTTATCGCCTATGATTTGCTTTGGATCATGATTGAGTTTGACATACCTAAGTATGTTCTTAACAGATTCCTCTTTCTTTTCTTCTTCATCCTCATCTTCATCTGCATCAGCATCTACCAGTGTAGGAGCACAATTACTGTTACTGAGCCGATTTGCAACTGGTTCCCAAAAGGTTACTGCCGATTCATCTCCTACTTGCTCACTGTCGGTTTCCTCTAATTTCTTAGAGTTTTCATCAACCCTAACATTGATGCTTTCAACAATTCTCTGAGTCCTATTGTTGAAACATTTGAGAGCTTTGCTCTTAGTGGAATACCCTGAGAATATTCCCTCATCATATTTAGCATTGAACTTGCTCTAATGTTCACTCCTCTTGATATAAAATTTGCTACAAAATACTCTAAAGTAGCTTACCACTGGTGTCTTACTGGTCTAGTACTCATAAGGAGTCTTATCCTTCATTTCTGGATGAGTACCCGGTTCATTGTGTAGACTGCAGTGCTCACCGCTTCTCTCCAAAAGGTGTGAGCAACTTTTCCTTGGATCAACATATGTCTAGCCGCTTCAACCATAGTCCAGTTGTTCCTCTCTACTAAGCCATTCTGATGTGGAGTCCGGGGGGCAAATAGTTGTCTCTTGATGTCATTCTCTTCACAATATTTATTGAATTCACCAGAAGTGAATTCCCCTCCTTGATCAGTTCTAATGCATTTGATTCTTCTACCACTTTCCTTTTCTACTAGTGCTTTGAAGGCTTTGAACTTTCCAAAAGCTTCATATTTGTCCTTCAAGAATGTGACCCACATCATTATTGAGCAATCATCTGTTAGAATCATAAAATACCTATCTCCCTGCACACTCCTATTTTTCATAGGACCACACAAATCAGTATGCACAAGATCAAGTAAATTGTCAGCAGTGAAAGATTTACCTTTGAAGGTTGAGGAAGACATTTTCCCCAGTTGACACTCTCTGCACAAACGATTTTCTAGTTTGCTCAGCATAGGTAATCCTCTAACTACCTTGGTCTTACTTCCCTTTAAAATGTTATCAAAGTTTACATGGCAGAGTCTCCTATGCCATATCCAACTATCATCAAACTTAGCTATAAGACATGTACTTACATTTGCATTCCACTAAAATAAGTTACCTTTGGTCTGTATACCGGTGGCCATCAATTCACCATTCTTTCCTTTGATTTTGCACACTCCATTTTTGAATTCTAGAGTGAGTCCACTATCATTTAGCTGGGTAACACTCAATAGATTGTGTCTCAAACCTTCCACTCAATACACATTGTCAACACTGCTCTTTCCATTTAGAGAGATGGACCCTCTACCTTTGACCATACATGGTGCATCATTACCAAAGCAAACCACACCACCATCATACTCTTCTAGAGATATAAACTTGCTTCGGTCACCAGTCATATGGTGAGAACAACCACTATCAATAATCCACTCATTTAAATTATCAAAGTGGGAGACAAGAGCCTTTTTGTCTGACACATCTTCCTTGACTACAACAAACACAATATCTTCATTTTCTTCATCTTCTGATTCCTCATCAATGACACCTTCATCAACTGCTACAAAATAGTTTCTCCAGTTTCCTCCTTTGAATTTTTTGAACCTTTCCGGTTTGTCCTCGCTATCACCATTAGGAAAGTTTATAGCGATGTGTCCTATCTAGTTATAAGAGAAGCATTTCAAAGGAAGCTTACCTCTGTATTTGTTGGTTCCCTTAGGAAGTATCTTGGCAAGAAGAGCTTCAAATTCCATTAGAATCTCCTCATCATCCATTTCTCTAGTCTATCTTGGTTCACCGCTGGTGCTTGCTTCTTTTCCTTTTCTGGATGGTGCAGCAAATGCTCTAAAAGTCGATTCAGTCTTCTAAACACTACCATCAAAACTATTTAGCTCAGAGGCTGTTAATTTTGCAATGATGGAGTCTAGGGATACCTTAGTCTTGTCTATTGATCTCAACTCTTGAATAGCAACAACCCTTATTGCATAGACCGGTAATAAGGATCTCAAAACTTTGCTAACAACAGTGGAATCTTCCATTTTACAACCTGCACTCTTGATATTTCCAACAACAGTTTTGATTCTTATTCCATATTGTTGAATGGTCTCACCTTCAACCATCCACATGTCTTCAAACTTCCCTCTAAGGATTTCTTCCTTAGCTTGTTTTACATGCTCATCACCACCATAGATATTCTCAAGAGTATCCCATACTTCTTTGGGATTTTCTTTATCCTGGACATCAATAAACTCAATGTCAGACAAACTGTTGATTAGGGCTTCCATGACTTGCCCATTCTCTTGAATCTCTCACTTTTGATCATTGGTGAGAATACTGGTAGGGATAACATAAGCATTCTCAACATAGCTCCAGTGTTGAGCACCCATGCTTCTGATGTATATCTTCATTCTATCCTTCCATATTTTAAATTTATCTCTGTTAAACATTGGACCATCCCTCTTCATCATTTGTGTAGGATCTTTGCCTCAAGTGGTTAAGCTTACAACACAGAGGACCTGGAAGATGCTCTAATACCAATTGATAACTCAATGATGAAAGGTGAGTACTAAACTAGTACTGAGAGGGGGGGCTGAATCAGTATAGGCACAAAAAACTTTTCCCTAACCAGTTTGATTGCAAGCAGTGAACTTGAGTGGCAATCACTAACACCAGTCAGAACCAGATTACTACCAATTAAACACAATGCTACTGGCAAAGACTTAAACCGCCAACACTTAGCTTTCCATACAACCTTCTCCCTCATTTCCACTTTATCCTTATGCATAAATAGATGATCTATCATCAAAGATACAAGAATTTACTAGCATAACATGATTCACCGCTTGACAGAAAATAACAAAGAATCACATGAAAGAGGCATCACACATGACACACATATTTTTCACATGGAAACCCAATTTGGAAAAACCACGGTGGGGATGAACACCCACAAGCTATTTTTGAACTCTTTAGAAGTCCGCTCTGTTAGGAGCCTAGTCTGGTTAAAGACTATTACAATAGGTTCTGTTAGGAACCAATCCTGTTAGGGATCACCTAGTTAAGGGATGGCTAGAATACCCAGTTAAGGGTTAAACCCCTATTAGAGGTTACCTTGTCAGAGGATTTTATGAACTCAATGGCTTTGAGTCACCTTGTTAAAGGATTTATAGCAAGCTGGTTAAAGCTACCTGGTTAAGGGATTTTCCAATTGTTTAAGTAGTTAAAGATCAGTAGGTATTACTATGATCTGGTAGTAGCACTCAATGCTAATGCAAATCCGCTTTAGTTCCTTCCTTCTCCACACACACTATGTAGGCATCACTTTACACTTGCTCTACACTCTACTTGTGCTCTACATTATTTCTTTTCTCTTCACACTATCCAAGCTCTTCACACTCTCTTCACCACTCTGCTATTTACTTAGCTATTATGCCCTCTTCTCACCTTGCTAAACCGCATCTCTTCAAAATTGCACTTTGCAATTTTTACAATCAATCATTTTGGTTTTCACCAAAAATCTATATACTATATTTTGCCAACACATACCCATTGATTCCTCATTTAGTTTACACCTAACACTCAATATATTTAAAATTCAAATCTTCCCGCACTCTCTCTATGTGCTCTCCATCAATCTTGCCAGCAACTCATCCTTAATTGCCTCTGCAACTCATAATATACCAACCTCTGGGTCATGTTCTGTCTTTTTAATGTGAACCGAAAAATCCGCACAAATCTCACCTTAACCAGTTGTTAACTATTGTATACTTCACTATCTGTTTGTTTGATGATATCTCACCATGACTGACTTACCTTTGGTCATCACATCCAACTTACTAGTCACTGCTCTGAGATTCTTGGTGGATAGCATTCTTCAACCTGTATCACCGGTTCACTGATGTAACTCTTCATCTTTTGCCACCAGTCACTGATCATGAATCAGACTGATCACTTGTTTGTCCAGAGTGCTATGGTCATGCATAAGACTACTAAACTGCAATGTGAGTTACCTCTTATGAGCGCATCATCATTTCATCTACCAGTTTTAATAAACTGATCTCAACACCCATCAGATGCTTGACTGACTGGTCAACTACTCTATTTATCCTTCAATTGATTAGTCTTAGACCAACACATTGCTTAAGTGTGTCAATGATGCATATTAGGGAAGCACTAAATCCTCCATATTGTTTGCAACCATGAGTAAACCATTGTGGTTTACCACATGTTCTTTCCTTCAAGATTGGCCTTATTCATTGATAAGTGTTGGTCATCAATGACAATACTAACTAATGAACCTGTTGTCCCAACACCATCAGTTATGCCAACAATCTCCCCCTTTGGCATTGACAACAACACTTCAAACTTCTCTTTAGCAACCAAGCACTTCTACTTTTGTTGTATCGATTAGCTGCACTGATTGATCTTGAGTAATGATCTTACTTCCCTGTTTCACACTCAACCTATTCACTGACTTCCATTCATGATGAACCGGTTGTGCCAACAATTACCAATCTCCCCCTTTGACAACAATGCCAAAGGTGTAGTCTTAGACATCCTATTTCACATACTACAATGATTGCCCCCCCTAAAGGAGTAGTCCATAATCATCAATCCAAATACATAGAATTTTTAGGAAAATCATATTGGATTGATGTTTTTCCGATCTTCACTCACCTTAAAGTATGCAGGGCAATTACCCCTAGCTTACCTCTGAGATACTTAAAAGTATCCTTTTTTAGTAGCTTAGTGAATATGTCTACAACCTGTTCCTTGGTTGGCACATATTATAGTCTAACTTGTTTGTCCTACACCCATTCCCTAAGATAATTATATTTTATTGCAATATGCTTGGTTGTAGAGTGCATTATTAGATTTTTTGATATGTTTATGGCACTTGTATTGTCATAGTGTATCACCACAGGTTCTATCACCTTTTCTTGGATACCTTCCAAAATTTGCTTAATTTGTACTACTTGTGTACTATTGATTGCAGTAGCCACATACTCTGCCTCAGCTGTGGGTTGAGAGAAGCAATTTTGTTTCTTGCTTGTCCATGACGCAATCTTGTCTCCAAGAAAGAATGCACCTCCACTAGTGCTCTTTCTGTCATCAATGTTCCTTGCCCAATTTGCATTGGTGAAGACACTTAGGTTGAAATGTCCCTTATGTGGATACCAGAGACCATACTCATCAGTCCCCTTAAGATATCTAAATATCCTCTTAACCACCACCATATGAGTCTCATTTTGATTTGCAGAAAATCTAGCTACCAAGCCAACTACTTGTGCTATATCTAGTCTACTATGCACTGCATACTGCAACTTATCGATCATGGATCAATATAGTGTCTCATTCACTTTATTAGCCTCATCATCTTTCAAGAGCTTGCAACCTGTAACCATCAGAGTTCTAACAGGTTTGGAATCTTCCATTGGAAAGTTCTACAATATTTCCCTTATATATTTGGTCTAGCTAATGAATATACCATTCTTTAGTTGAGATACTTGCAGACCAATGAAGAATTTTATTTCATTGATCATGGACATTTCAAATTCTTTCTTCATTTCTTCTGCAAAACCTCTACTCATTTCATTATCTCCTCAAAAGATGATGCCATCTACAAAAATCTATGCAATTAGATGTTTTCCATCTTGTCAAGTCTTCAAATACAAGTTATTGTTGTCACTGGTTCTCATGAACCCTATACTTATCAGGTATGAGTGCAGTTTCTCATACCAAACTCTTGGTGCTTGTTTTAGCCCATACATATCCTTTTTCAACTTGCATACCATGTCTCTTCCCTCTTCTGAAGGAAACCCTTCCGGTTTCTCAATGTACACTTCTTTCTCTAAAACATCATTCAAGAATGCCGATTTGACATCCACTTGGTAGACCTTGAACTTCCTGTAGGTAGCATAAGAAAGCAAGATTCAAAATCCTCCCAGTTTGGCCACTGGTGTAAAGGTCTCTCCATAGTCCAAACCTTCTTCATGTGCATACCCTTTGCAAACTAACCTTTCTTTGTTTCTTACTACTTGACCGGTTTCATCCATTTTGTTTCTAAACACCCACTTGGTGCCTATTACATTTTTGTTGTCCGGTCTGGGCACAAGGATCCAAGTTTCATTTTTCTCAATCTTCTCTAGTTCTTCCTCCATAGCTTTGATCTAGTCTTCATCTTTTAGACCCTCCTTTGTTGTTTTGGGCTCAATTTTAGAGAGCAAACATGTACTCTCCCTTTCTTTTCTTCTAGTTAATACTCCTACATTTTTGTCACCAATAATATTGGGAGCAAGATGATTGTTTCTGACATACCTTGGTTGTACCAGTTCATTTATTAGAGCTTCTTCTACTGGTTTTGTAGGTTCTACTTCACATGTTTCCTCATTTGTAGCTACTTTAGGATTCTCTGTAGTAGGTTTGATCGGTACAATGTAATAGAATCTTTGATAGTCCTCTGGTTCACTCTTTTTGTCCTGTTCATTTTTCTTAGAGAAATCATCTACTCTGACATTTGCACTCTCCACAATATTACTGGTCCTTTTGTTCAAACACTGGTATGCTTTACTCTTTGTGGAGTAGCCTAAGAAAGTTCCTTCATCACTATTAGGATCAAAATTTCCAGATTACTTGTGTCTCTTGATGTAGCACATGCTTCCAAATGCCTTGAGGTAAATCACATTGGGTGAGTATCCACACCATAACTCATAGGGAGTCTTATTTGTCCCCTTCTTCACTTGTATTCGGTTCAAGGTATACACAACAATACTCACTACTTCTCTCCAGAAGACATGTGGAATATCCTTTCGTATCATCAGAGTCCTTGCATAATCATTTAGTTTTATTTCTTCTTTCAACAACTCCATTCTACTAAGGTATTTTGGGTGCAGACATCTGCCTCATAATCCCGTATTCTTCACAATAATTTATGAACTCTTGAGAGGTGAACTCTCCTCTATCCGATCTCAAACATTTTAGACTCTTACTGGTTCCTCTCTCCACTTGAGGTTTAAATCTCCCTTATGTGGATACCATATACCATACTCATCATTCCCCTTAAGGTATTTGCATATCCTCTTAACCACCACCATATGAATCTCTTTTGGATTTGTAGCAAATCTAGCAACCAAGCCAATTGCTTGTGCTATATTTGATCTACTATGCACTGCATACTGCAACTTATTGATCATGGATCGGTAGAGTGTCTCATTCACTTCATTAGCCTCATCATCTTTGGAAAGCGTGCAACCTGTAACCATCAGAGTTCCAACAGGTTTGGAATCTTCCATTCCAAAGTTCTTCAATATTTTTGTTATATATTTTGTCTAGCTAATGAATATACCATTCTTTAGGTGAGAAACTTGCAGACCGATGAAGAATTTTATTTCATCGATCATGGACATTTCAAATTCTTTCTTCATTTATTCTACTAAACCTCTTCTCATTTCATCATCTCCTCCAAAGCTGATGGCATCTACAAAAATCTTTGCAATCAGATGTTTCCTTCTTGTCCAGTCTTCAAATACAAGTTATTGTTGTCATTGGTTCTCATGATTCCTATACTTATCAGGTATGAGTGCAACCTCTCATACCAATCTCTTGGTGCTTGTTTTATCCCATACATAGCCTTTTTCATCTTATGTACCATATCTCTTCCATCTTCTAAAGCAAACCCTTTTGATTGCTTAATGTACACTTATTCCTCTAGAACACCATTCAAGAATGTCGATTTGACATCCATTTGCTAGACCTTAAAATTCCTATAAGCAACATAAGCAGGCAAGAATCTAACCCCTTCCAATCTGACCACTGGTGCAAAGGTCTCTTCGTAATCCAAACCTTCTTCCTGTGCATACCCTTTGCAGACTAACCTTGCTTTATTTCTACTACTTGACCGGTTTCATCCATTTTGTTTCTGAACACCCACTTGGTTCCTATGACATTTTTTTTCTCCAGTCTGGGCACAAGGGTCCATGTTTCATTTTTCTCAATCTGCTCTAGTTCTTCATCCATAGCCTTGATCCAGTCTTCATCTTTCAGAGCCTCCTTTTCTATTTTGGGATCAATTTTAGAGAGTAGACATGTACTCTCCCTTGCCTTTTTTTTAGTCAATACTCCTGCATTCTTGTCACCAATAATATTGTCAGCAGAATGATCAATTCTGACATACCTTGGTGGTGTTGGTTCATTTATTGGAGCTTCTTCTACTGGTTGTGCAAGTTCTACTTCACATTCCTCCTCATTTGTAGCTACACTAGGATTCTCTGTTGTAGGTTTGACAAATACACTGTAATTGAATCCTTGATAGTCCTCTAGTTCATGCTTGCTAACCTATTCATTTTTCTCAAAGAACTCATCTACTCTGACATTTTCACTTTCCACGATCTTACCAGTCCTTTTGTTTAAACACTGACATGCTTTACTCATTGTGGAGTAACCTAAGAAGATTCCTTCATCACTCTTAGGATCAAACTTTCCAGAGTTCTTATCCCTCTTGATGTAGCACTTGCTTCCAAATACCTTGAAGCAACTCACATTGGGTGAGTATCCACACCATAATTCATAGGGAGTCTTATTTTTCCCCTTCTTCACCTATATCTTGTTCAAGGTATACACAATAGTACTCACTACTTCTATCCAGAAGACACATGAAATATCCTTCTGAATCATTAGATTCCTCACACAATCAATTAGAGTTTTGTTTCTTCTTTCAGCAACCCCATTCTCCTGAGGTGTTATGGGTGCAGACATCTACCTCATAATCACCCATTCTGCATAGTAATTTATGAACTCATGAGAGGTGAACTCTCCTCCTTTATCTGATCTCAAACCTTCCAGACTCTTATTGGTTCCTCTCTCCACTCGAGCCTTGAAGACCTTGAGCATGTGAAAGGCTTTAGATTTTTCTTTCAAGAATACAACCCACATCATTCTTGAGAAATCATCTACAAACAACATGTAGTACCGGTCCCCATAGAAACTCTTACTCCTCATAGGACCACACAAATATGTATGCACTAAGTCTAGCACATTCTCAGACAAATAATATTTGTTGCTAAAACTAGATCTGGTCAACTTTCCTAGCTGACAATCTTTACACATAGCATTCTCAGGTTTCGTAATGTCAGGCATACCTCTAATAGATTTCATTTTACTAACCTTTTCTATGTTATCAAAATTAACATGACACAATCTTTTGTGCCATAGCCAACTATCTTCTATCTTTGCCATTAGGCAACTTCCTATAATGGTGTCTAGGTAGAACATATTACCTTTAGTTTGTTTATCAGTAGCAATCAGACCTCCTGATTTATCACTTATTTTGTATATTCCTTCATTAAAATCCAACCGGTAACCCTTATTGTTATGTTGTGCAAGACTTAAAAGACTATACTTTAGCCCTTCTATCCAATAAACATCTTCACAATTTTTTTTATCATTTAGGGCAATAGATCCCTTACCTTTTACCACACATGGAGCATCATTGCCGAATCTCGTCAGTCCTCCATCACAGTCCTCTATTCTAAGGAATTTGTTCCTCTCACCAGTCATGTGGTGAGTGAAACCACTATCAATTACCTTGTCTCCACACCGGTTTGAACTAGAAATCAATGCCATATCACTTTCCTCTATGCTATCTTCCTTTACCACTACAAATGCAATCTCTTCTCCATTAGATCCTTCTGATTCTTCATCGGTAACTCCTTCTGCAAGATAGAACTCCTTCTTGCTCTTCTCTTTGTATCTTTTAAAGTTATCCTTCCTATCATTGTCAGGACATCTAGATGCAATATGACCTATTTTATTGTATGAGAAACACTTCAGGGGTAGTTTAGCTCTATACTTCCCTTTTCCTCTTGGCAGCCTTCTTACTATTATAGCTTCAAGCTCATCTTGTTCCTGTTCTTCAAATAAAAAATTGTCATGTTCATGAGAATGATATATTCTTGCAATAGAACTACTTCCGATTTATTTTCTTCTCATTGTTGGTGCAAGTGTCATGGAAGATTTCAAGGCAACATCAATCTTAGGCATATTATTATCATAGTTGCTCAATTCAAAGGCAGTCAACTTATCGATCAGGAAGTCAAGTGTAACATTAACTATTCCCAAAGATCTGATTTCTTGAATTGCAGAAACCCTTATGGCATATCTTGGTAGAAAGGTTCTCAAGATTTTGCTGACCACATCATCTTCTTCAAGATTTCCTCTAGCACTTCTAATGGAATTTACCACATCCTTTATTCTTTTGTTGTATTGTTCTATATTTTCTCCTTCTTGCATCCTCATCTCATCAAATTTTCCTCTTAAACTATCCACCTTAGCCTTTTGTACATGAGGATCTCCTCCATAAATAGTCTTCAGCTTATTCCACATCCCATAGGTTGTTTTCAAATCTTGAACCTCAACATACTTGTTATCAAATAGAGTAATAGCAATCACATCCATAGTTGCAATGTTATCTTGCCTCTCTTTGATCTAATCTACAGTGAGAACCCCTATAGGTTCATTGTACTCTATGCTTACATGATTCCAGTATTGATCTCCTAGGGTTCTTAGGTAGAGCTTCATTCTACCACACCATAATGTGTAATTCTCCTAAGAGAAATTGGGGCCTTCCTTTTGCATCATCTTGGATCTTTCCTTAAGCTATTAATCTCTTCTAAATATAAGGACCAAGGCTCTGATACCAATTGTTAGTCCCAATCAGTGCTGAGAGGGGAGGGGTGAATCAACACTATACCGGTTTTACCAATTTAACCTTAATCAAAGTTTCTATTCAAACTTAACACTTATGAGTATAAGCATTATTAATAATAAGAATGCACACATAAAATAAAACACACATGACTACCAAGATTTATCACGTGGAAACCCAAATGGCAGAAAACCACGGTGTGAGTAGAAACTCACAAAATCTACTCTCTTTTGGAGTATGATCGATGAGGAGCCATCCCTATTAGGTGCCACCCGGTTAAGGGATTTTCTTTAAGGTTTTTTAGAACCTTTACCCTGTTAGAGGTAGCCTTGTTAAAGGACTTAGGATCATCATTTAAGATGTCACCCAGTTAAGGGATTTTACAAAGGGACCCGTTAAAGTCCACCCACTTAAGGGATTTTACTGTTGTCGTTATTAGAAAACAACGAAGAGAATGATCTACTGTAATAGCTTAATCAAATTCAAATGAAGCTCTTCGGTTTGACCAGCAGTTACACTTGGTCTACACTCTATTGGTGCTCTGCATTCTTTCTCAGCTCTTCACTCTATCTGAGATTTGCGCACTCTATTCACCACTCTTCTATTTACTTAGCAGTTCTTCCCTCTTCTCACCTTGTTGGATTACCTCTCTTCAAAATTGCACTCTGCAATTTTTACAATAAATCATTTTGGTTTTCACCAAAAACATTTATACCATATTTTGCCAACACATACTTATTGATTCCTCAATTAGTTTACACCACACTTGGTAGTTTTAAAATTCAAATCTTTCCAAATCTTCTCACACTCTCTCTGCATTCTCTCCATCAATCTCGCCAGCAACTCATCGTTAACTGTCTCTGAAACTCATAATTTCACCAACCTTTGGGTCGTGTTCTTTCTTTTTAATGTGAACCAAAAAATCCGCATAAATCTCACCTTAACTGGTTGTTAACTACTGTAGACTTCACTATCCATTTGTTTGATGATATATCGCCATGACTGAATCACCTTTGGTCATCGCGTCTAGCTTACCGGTCAGTGCTCCGAGATTCTCGATGGATAGCATTCTTCAACATGTATCACCGGTTCATTAGTGTAACTCTTCATCTTTTTCCACTAGTCACTGATCATCAATCAGACTAATCACTTGTTTGTCCAGAGTGTTCCAGTCATGCATAAGACTACTAAACTGCAATCTAACTCACCTCTTGTGACCACATCATCATTTCATCTCCCAGTTTTAATAAACTGATCTCAACACCCATCAAATGCTTGACTAATTGGTCAACTACTTTGTTTATCCTTCAACCGATTAGTCCTCGACCAACACATTGCTTAAGTGTGTCAATGATGCATATTAGGGAAGCACTAAATCCTCCATATTGTTTGCAACCATGAGTAAACCATTGAAGATTACCACATCTTCTTGCCTATGAGCTTGGCATTATTCACCAATAAGTGTTGGTCATCAATGACAATACTAGTTGATGAACCGGTTGTGCCAATACCATCATTTATGCGAATAGTTGTTTCCCTCTAAGTGGAAATATAATTTCTGTCATTCAACATTGGGACAATAATACAAATAATTATACTACACACATTTAAAAAATAAAATTATCCTCCAAGTAGTTCATTTTTTTCTTAGGGGGAGTTATTGTACCCTTTTGCCATTGATGTCAAAGGGGGAGTGATAACTATGTATAATATTTGAAGGCAATAGAAGGACAAATTTTGTATATATGAACAATTTTGCATATGTTAGTTGTCACGTTGCCATCAATGACAAATAGGGAGATTGTTAGAAGATTGTCATTGATGATTTTGTGATCCAAAAACATGAGTCCAACATATTCTTGTATAAGCTCTGTAGGCTCTAGTATTAACTTGGGTTTGACATATTCCCTTTTGGCTCCATATTTCTCTGCAATACCTAATATCTCTATAATATTTTGGGAAGTTATTTTGTAGGTGATCTAACGACTACATCTGAGGTTTCAGGTGTTAATGCTTTGTTGCCGCATGGTTATAGATCTAGTAATATGATACCCTACTTACATGCATTTCTCTATGTGAAGGTTTTGATTTGGTCCCCTTTGAAATCATCTATGACTTATTAAATTCGGTTAATCGTGTCTATTCCTTCATGCATGAAGAAGCACCTTTTGATTTGGTTGATTTCTCTAGTATGATAAGATCTATTGAGTTGTAGCGTGCAAAGGTTTTTGGGCTAATATTTACTCCAGTGGAGATGACTTCTTAAAGACTTAGTTTGATATATATATAGTTGCTTTGCAAAGGATTAACATATGATCTTTTGATCATTCTATGTGATGTACACTGAATGTGAAAGTGATTATGCACCTCAGTGGAATTGTATCTCATGTATATGCTAGATGCAATCCTAACAGTTCAAATTTTGTAATATTGACTGTAAGCCATCTCTTGATAGTGAGTCATTTTACTTTGGATAGTAAGTCCATTAAGTAGTGAGCCAACATATATAACTTTAACTAGTTACATAATATTGGGAGCTAATCCTCTCCATTGTTTTTCCCATCTTGGGTTTTCCATGCATAAATCTATGTGTTATGTGGTGTATTGTATTTTTCTTACTATTCATTTTAATTTTGTTACTTAGTTATGTTATGTAGATGGTTGTTTAAAAGTTTTAATAAATTCAATGGAATACTAATTTACCCCTCCCTTGTCAATATTATGTATGTTCAATAGAAAATAGTCACATAAGTATACATACAAATGCATAACCATTTGAAGTAACAACAACAAATAAACATGCTATAATTATATTATAAGTTTCTTGTATAGTGCACCTAATATTGATGCTAATACAAAAATAATGGTAATACAAGTTGTTTATGGTGAAAATGGATAACAATGATAACAATATTGAAAGGCTAAATGAATTCAACCACAAAACCCTAGCCTAACAATGAACAAAGATCCACCATAACATATGAAGATAACCTAAGACAATGCAAATAACTCAAAATCACAAAGATTATACCATCACATGTCCAATAGGGTTTTGATCTCCATTCTTCCTATCTCCATTGATCTTGCTTGATATACTTGCTCTCAGATTTTTATATGCACAAGAGCTCAACAAAGAACGGAATGTGGTTGCAAGTGGTATTGTAGTGTAGCCAAGTACTCCAAAATCAGTCATTAGGATGTGTCATTAGGGTTTGACAATGAAGAAAGCATCTCCTTAAATAGAAGACACAATGAGAAATGGAGGGTTAAGATTGAGAGGTGTAAAAAGAGAGGTCGGCTAGGATTAGAGGGTAGGTATAAGAAATACCAAAATAATGAAAGAGGTAGGTAGTGTATGAATTAAGAGATGAATGACATGTGTCATGTGTAGAAAAAGATAATGAATTAATTAAATAAATAAAGATTTATTTAATTAATAGAAGAAGTAGGACAATTAAATAAATAAAATATTTATTTAATTTAGGAAAGGGATAATTTAAATAAATAAATGTATTTATTTAAATGAGAAATAAGGCTAGAAGAGGATAAATGAATTAATTAAATAAATAAAAATTTATTTAATTAATAGAAGAATTAGGCTTAGATAATTAAATAAATAAAATATTTATTTAATTAGACGACAATTTTGAGTGTCTACATTTTGCCCCTCTTTGAGACAATGCGGCTTGTCGCGTTGTTTCAAAGAAGATAAGATGAACTGATACAAAGTTGCCCCAGGATGGGAATGATATGCCCCCTCGAGAGATTGGATGAAAATGTCTGAAAAGATTGCAGACAATCTCTCGATAAGAAAGACGGGATAGAATGGACTGATCAGATAAAGTGACAAAGTCACGGGATAAGGAAGACTGACTCGGGAAATGAGAGCTAGGGCAGTCTATAAGATAGACCACGGGGGAAAATACATCCTCATTGTCATCTACACCGTCACAAGAGCATAGTGCAAAGCGAAAATAAAGCAGCAATAGTCAGCAGCGATGGCTTTTGTTCACAAATTCGACCGTGTTCGCCGATTCTAGAGGCCAACAGAGGCAGGAGAGCCAGTGAGTACCACAAAACCTCCTCGTACTTTGATGCATTTATTATTGTCATTAATTCATACTAGGTAATGTAATAAATGTGCATTTATGTCAAGAAAATGTGTTTGTGTCCAAAAATGCGAATTTGTGTCTTCCAGGTCAAATCGACAGTTCTGTGATGAACATACGCTATCGATTGGATAAGCTGCTGAGAGGATACACTCAAGAAGGTCCTCTAGGGAAGACTAGGATAGATCAAGGCACTTTGTGATGAACAGTGAGTACCAAGATAGAGTACTTTGTGATGAACAGGGAGTACTAAAATATGAGCAACACTTTGTGATGAACAGGGAGTGCAAATGTGAGTAACACTTTGTGATGAACAGGGAGTGTCACACACGTAGTACTTTGTGATGAACAGTGAGTACCACTAGGATAAATAGCAACACTTTGTGATGAACAGTGAGTGTCACTAGGGTAGATAGCCATATGCATTTAGATAGTGAGTAGCATTTTGTGATAAACAGTGAATGCCACTATGACTGACATGATTTGATTTGCTTGACTGCAGGAGTACTTGCCGATGCTGGAGTCACGGGAGAGATTCCCATCGACTCAGAGGTTGCGACCTGAGTTGACAGCTGAGGACTGAGCTGCGATTGAGGTTATGGGATTGAGATACATTTTGTATGTGCCTGAGTTTCGGGTGAACATGGGATTGTTGACTGCACTGGCTGAGAGATGGCACTCAGAGACTTGTAGTTTGCATTTGCCAATGGGTGAGATGACAGTCACCTTGGAGGATGTATATAGGATTCTACGGATACCGATCGATGGGGAGTTAGTACCCTATGATCAAGATGGAGATAGGGATGCACTGAGATGAGTGTTCTAGGATCCAGGACTAGGGATGAGGGTGGGACATGTGGCATGGGATACCATGACATGGACAAGATTAGCACTACCAATAGTGTTGACAGGAGTTATCAGTGGGTTCCTCTGTCTGGATAGGACGACACGAGGGGTGGCTGCAGGGGACACAGGGGCCAGGAGAATTGATCTTGGGGTGGGTCCTTCTAGGGCTCAAACTCCATCGAGGCCAGGCGGCTCCGAGGGAGGGAGTTCATCATAGCCATAGAGGGCTCCCTATGTATCAGTATATGTATCATTTTTGTATTGTAGACACCTGCGGGTGATTTTGTAGCCATATGATTCTTTTAACATCATTGTATCATGACAATTTTGATTATATATGAGAGATGATCCATTTTTGCGGCAGCTATATGCATGTGTACCTTATGTGATGAAATGTTCTTATGTGATACATGTTTTATGATATGGATGCTTATATGATGCAATGCAATATTTTTTTGTTCTTTTATGTTGTATATGTGATGCATGATGCAAATGTGAATGTATGTAATGCAAATGAATATGATAATGCAAATGATTATTTACATAATGAAAATGTGAGATGTGCTAACATGTGTTGTATGCAGGATGTGATGCAATTGTGATATCTATATGTATGTATGAAATGCTTATATGTGGTGATGTAGGTGTAACTATATGAAATGCAAATGTTTTTGGTGTGTCATTATACTCAGTCATGTGATAGCGGGCTACGCGGACTCGAGAAGGACAATGGAAGTCAATCAAGAAAGGGGGATGGAAGATAGAAGATATGAACGTGAAAGAGCTTCTTGTGTGTTATCATCATTGAGCTTTATTATGGCAGAATAGGTTATGACAATCGAGGCATTTGTTCGGCCCAAAAAGTCATTGTACCTGTTTGCATGGAGATAAGACCGTCACAAACAAGGAATGCCCCAGTTCATACTAGACTCACAGTGTCCTCATATCCTTGGACAAGTCATAGCATTACTAAAAGACAATCGACAGACAGCAAATGCAAATAGGTGACGATACCCCATCCTCGCCTTTCTAGTCAAAGACATCCTGGAGATAGAATCTCTAGTCAAAGACATCCTGGAAAAGCTAAAAGACATGTCACCAAAAAGATAAAATCAAAAGAAAACCAAGACTCGACACCAACATCCACTGTAGTCCTCAAGTTTAGTGTCTCTTGTCACTTGTTTAAGTCTTATTCGATTGTGGTCACAATGTTCACTTTCACAAAAAGGATAGATAGCACTGAACCATATGTTGTCTGAGTCTGTTGAAAGATTTGATTTTGTTGAAGCTCATTGTTGCTGCTATGTCTCATTTGAAACTGATTGAATCCATGAAACTGATACTTTATTGTGGAGAAGATGGAACTTTATTGCGGATCTTCGATGCAAATGTTGCTTTATTGCGGATTGTGCGTGGATAGACTTGAAGGAAGCTGGAAGAAACTGTATTCCTCGAAACATGTGATGTTCTCAGTTCCACACCCATCACTAGATGTAGGAATTGCCTTAGTCACAGATAGGAGCTGATTTATTATGGATGGAAAGGGAGTGAAAAAGGGAGGGTTATGGATGGCTAACCAATCTTAGGTAGATCAATAACAAGCCATGATGGGAATGGGTAAGTTTATTGTGAGTGAATAGGTTGTGAGTGTGTGCAAAGTGAAAGGATGAAAGAGAATCCTAAAGGAGAGAGGAGCAATGTCTCTACGCATGGTGCTGGTGACCCAGTTTTCACCATGGTACTTGCCCAGGGCGCCACCGAAGTGGTTTTCACCGTTGGACAAAATTATTTCTCTTTACTTTTTTGATTTTTCAATTTTTTTGTTGTCACAAGGCGCCTGTTTGCCAGGTTTTCACCAAGTAACGATTTTTTTGTTTTATAATTTTTTTGTATTTTTGCAATGTTTTTGATTTTTTTGTATTTTTGAATTAGGATATTCTGAAAATTATGTGTAGAACCTGCGAAGGTGCATGCTGTTGATAGGATCTTCTAAGGGTTCACCTTCTGTAGTTGAGAGCTGATATGCCCCAGATCCATATACCGCTGTGATGATGTAAGGACCAAGCCAGTTGGGTTCAAATTTGCCCTTCTTATCTCTGTCTTGTTGATTCTTGGGGTTCTCTCTGAGGACTAAGTCACCTACCTCAAATGTGCGAGGCTTGACCTTGTGATTGTAACTGTGACTCATTCTTTGTTGGTAAGCCTTGAGATGATTAAAAGCAGTGTGTCTTCGTTCCTCCAGCAGTTCTAGTTCTTGTAAGCGAGAGACCCTGTAGTCTTCATCATTGATTATGTTTCTTAAAGAGACCCATAAAGAAGGTAACTCGACCTCAATAGGCAAGATGGCTTCAGAGCCGTGGACAAGTGAGTAAGGTGTAGCTCTTGTAGGTGTGCGGACACTTGTACGATAGGCCCAGAGTGCAGGATTGAGTTGGATATGCCAGTTACGGCCAGCGTCGTCGACTGTCTTTTTAAGGATTTTGACAATTATTTTGTTAGACGCCTCAGCTTGGCCATTACGTTGAGGGTAATATGGTGTGGAGAAACGATGGGAAATATGGAAGCGCTCACAGAGTTCACGAACATCCTGATTCTTGAAAGGACGTCCGTTATCAGTAATAATGGAAGTAGGAATCCCATATCGGCAAATGATGTAGTTCAGGATGAAAGTAGCAATTTGTTTTCCAGTAACTTGTGTGAGAGGTACGGCTTCAATCCACTTTGTGAAATACTCTGTGGCTGTAATAATGAATTTATGTCCATTGGAAGAAGGAGGGTGAATCTTGCCTATGAGATCGAGTCCCCACTGACAAAAGGGCCAAGGAGATGCAAGTGGTTGTAGTTCCTGTGCTGGTGCATGTATGAGGTCTCCATGAATTTGACACTGCTTACACTTCTTGACAAAATGATATGCATCTTTTTCCATAGTAGGCCAGTAGTATCCAGTCCTGATGAGTTTCTTGGCCAAGGTAGGACCACTATTATGCGGACCACATATCCCTTCGTGCACTTCTCGTAATGCAATCTGAGCTTCGTCACTCTCTAAACATCTCAGAAGGGTGCCAGCTAGACCTCGTCGGTATAGGATATCAGCTAGGATAACGTATCGAGAGGATTGGCGAATGAAAGTGCGGCGTTGATTATTCGATAGATCGGGAGGTAAGATATTGTCGCGAAGGTATGTGAATATGGAACCATATAACTGGGATTCAGGACCAACAACACATATTATTTCTGTAGGAGTGATCTCATATGACGGAATCAGCAGGTTGTCTACCAGGAATTCATAGCAGGTCTCATTTTGTGGTAGATCAATGAGCGAAGCAATCGTAGCCATGGCATCAGCAGCGCGATTCTGTTCTCTTGGTATCTGCTCAAACTCTATCTTTGCAAAGTGCTGTTTCAGCTCATCTACCAGTTGTTTGTAAGGCATTAGCTTTTCATCTTTTGTTTGATAATCATCAATTGCTTGACGGATGACAAGTTGAGAATCCCCAAAAACACGAAGTTCTTGGATCTTCCATTGAACTGCAATTCTTAACCCAGTTGTTAATGCCTCGTACTCCGCTATATTGTTGGTGCAAGGAAATGACAAGCGGTATGACTTTGGTATAGAATCGCCTTGAGGAGTTATAAAGAGTATACCCGCTCCTGCCCCATGCTGTGTGTATGAGCCGTCAAAGTATAATTGCCATGGCTTTGCAGGTGATATTGTTAGAATGGACTCATCTGGAAATTCTGACTGTAGAGGAACATCATCTATCATGGGAGCATCTGCCATTTGGTCTGCAATTGCTTGTCCTTTTATAGCTTTTCTGTCCATGTATTCAATATCGAATTCACTCAAGATCATTACCCACTTGGCCAGCCGCCCAGTAAGTGTAGCTTTGTTGAGAAGATATTTTAGTGGATCAATTCTGGCAATCAACTTAGTCTTGTGAGTGAGCATATAATGTCGTAATTTTTGTGAAGCAAAGACCACAGCGAGACACGCACGTTCGATTGGAGTGTAGTTTAGCTCATATCCCACCAATGTGCGACTGATATAGTAGACTGCTTTTTCCTTGCCGTCAGGTATTTGTTGTGCTAGGAGTGCCCCCAGTGCTATCGGAGTAGCCGATATGTAAAGTAGCAATGGTTGATCTGGAATTGGTGGCATCAAAACTGGTGGGTTCAAAAGATAGTCTTTAAGTGCCTGAAAAGCCTGTTGACAGTTCTCATCCCATTTGAACTTGATGTTTTTGTGTAGCAGATGCTGGAAAGGGTTACACTTATCTGCAAGTTGTGCTATGAATCTTCGTATGGACTGGAGTCTCCCTTGTAAAGATCGAAGTTGACTGATATTCTTGGGTGGCGGCATGTCCAAGATAGCCTTGACTTTTGCTGGATCAGCTTCTATTCCTCTTTTAGACACAATGAATCCTAGGAGCTTCCCGAAGGTTACTCCAAAGACACATTTCTTAGGATTTAACCTTACCTTGTATTTTTCCAGCCTATCAAAGACAACTGAAAGTATGTTCAAGTGTGTGTCTCTGTCTATTGATTTTCCCAAAAGATCATCAACATAGTAGTCATGGCTCGTTGATACGTGGCACCTACATTTTTCAGCCCAAAGGGCATGACATTCCAACAAAATGTTCCCCATGGACAAGTAAATGATGTTTTATGTTGATCTTCAAGTGCAATCCTGATTTGATTATATCCAGAAAATCCGTCCATTAAAGATAGCATTTCATGACCTGCCATGAGATCAACGATCAAGTCAATGTTTGGTAATGGGAAATCGTCCTTTGGACAAGCCTTGTTGATATCTCTGAAGTCTGTGCATATTCGGATGCTGCGATCCGGTTTGCTGATAGGTACTAGATTGGAGATCCATTCGGGATAATCAATTGGGCGTATGAATCCGACATCCAATAATTTCTCCAGCTCTGCCTTGACTAGCAATGCCACTTGTGGATGCATTTTCCTTAATTTCTGCTTTACTGGTTTTGCCCCCGGTTTAACTGTTAAATGATGCATTACTAAATCCGGGTCTAGTCCAGGCATATCAGCATAAGACCATGCGAAGTTGATTTGTCGTTCCTTGAAAAAGCTTATGAATTTTGTCCTCTCGGCCTCTGTCAATGATTGAGCCAAAAATATGTTGTGTGGAACTTCTGCTGTACCAATGTTTGTCTTTATAGTCTCCTCTACCAACATGGATGATTTTTCCTCGTATGATGCTGGGAGAATGTCAAGCCTTCCATCTTCGAGCGCCTCAGAGAGGTTTTCACCCTTAGATACGTCCTTTCTTTTTACTTTTGTAGAGTCAGATAGCGCCACAGTGTGGTTTTCGCCATAAGACCCTTGTTTTGTTTTTATTTTCACATTTTTGCGACTAGAAGGCCCGACACCCTCACCAAAGTATGCCATGTTATTAAGCTCTATGGCGTATCCTGCTTTGTGGTCTCCGGGAGGAAGATCATCGCGAATGCCAAGATAATTGACAATAGCTTCGTCATTTTGAAATGTATCAAACTGTGCTGGTCCCTCATGATCCCAGTCAATGAGTTGGGGGTGGACAAGGGGAAGGTCTTTAGTGTTTTCAGAGTTCGCAAGGTTAATAGTGAAGATGTGGTTATATTCAGGTATGTCAAGATAGTCATCGAGGTCGTCAATGGCATTCTCCTCATCAGTTTCGATCGTGAGCGAGTCCAAATTATCATCACTAGTAGCACCCTCAGGGACAGGTGTCCTCATCCTATGTGATCTTGACCTAGGGCATTGAAACGAAGCTTGTGCGGGATCCTTATGGGTTGGTTCTTGGCCAACTCTGAATTTTTTGTAAAACTCCTCCTCCTCTGTAGGTTCCTCTGGCTCTCTAAATGTCTCATTGAGCTCATAATCGCTGGAGGATTTGTCTGAACCCCATTCCCATTCGTTGGAACCTGTAGAATAGTCATCCTCTTGTTGAACTTCGGCCATTTTGATTTGCCATACCTCTTTTGTTCCTTTATTTTGTAGTTTGGGATTTATAAAACCAAGCCCTTTTGAGCGTTCTCTTCTTGTAGTTAGCTCAGGTTGTAAGGGTTCCATGACACCTTCTTTGCGTAGTCCGAGAGGGCTTTTTCCATCATACCCAAATCTTTGCAAAATTTTGAAACCTTTGCCATAGTTCTCACAGGGTATAATAATCTGGTCATGTGTATCCTCTTCAACGTCCTTATAGAGCATTTTATATAAATTTTCTTCCTCCAGTTCACCCCATTTTTGAAAGATGGTAGGATCCCATTTGAGTATCGTGATGGAGATTTGCTTGTTAGGATGTGGCCTCCCATATTACTTGGGAGAGGTCATGACTTGTCGTAAGAACATTGTTTGATTCAGAGTGTATTCTCCCATGCCTTTGTCTTGAAACTTGGCTCTAAGTTCACCCTATTTGGATGTCGAGGGCTTTAATGACTCAGGATCAATATACGCTGAAGAAGGAGTAGCCTCACGATTGCTGGGAATGATAGTCTCAGTATGTGATCTCAAGTTATTGCAATATATGAATGGATTTGGATCACCATTGACCGTTACCTCGACTCCATTGTGAGGGAACTTAATGCACTGATGGTATGTTGATGGGACTGCCCTCATTTCATGGATCCACGGACGTCCTAGCAATATGTTATACGTGAGATCTAGATCCAGGACTTGACAAACCACATCCTTTGTGACTGGCCCTATTCTTAGTGGTAAGGTGACTGTGCCCTTGGACGAGCGCTCTTCATCATCATAAGCCTTAATAGTGATTTGGTTTGTAGCATTCACAGCCTTGTCAGAATATCCCAATTGTCTGATGGTGCTCAATGTACAAATATTAAGACCTGCTCCTCCATCTATCAGGACTCGTTTTATTCGGTGTTTATGTATGAAGGCTTCAACATGTAGGGGTGCATTATGAGGCTGACTTATGGAGGCGTCATCGGCTTTTGTGAATGTGAGGGAGTGTGGAATGGATAGGTATCCCACCATGGCTTGAAACTGGTCCACGTTCAGATCAGTAGGGACGGCAGTGTCTCTCAAGATTTTGTCAAGGATAGCTTTATGTGCAGGAGATATACGTAAGAGCTCAAGAATAGAGATGAGCGCGGGTGTCTTCCCTAGTTGTTCTACAAGATCGTACTCAGGCTTGGTAGATAAAGGATTGGTATTCTTAGTGGAGGCACCTGACAATGTAATCTTACCTCGACGGGTTGTAACATGACATTCGGAGGTAGCGTCGGATGAAGATCCCACACCCTTTAGGACAATTTTAGTTTGCTGAGGAGGATTCTCAGGATTTTTATTTTTGATAGTAATGGTAGAGATATGATTGTCCATTGAGATGTGATTGATGGTAGAATCATAATTGTAAGGTGCTCTGGTGTAATTGGCTTGATCATCTGTGACTTTGCCTTTTCCTTTGTCATGTTTTGGGAATGGTTCCTTAAACACCTCATGCTCTTGGTTAGATGAATGTCCCTCAATCTCTATATCTCCTCTCTCAATGAGATCTTGCACAATGTTTTTCAATCGATGGCAATTACCTGTCTTGTGACCCTTGCTCTTATGAAACTCACAGTACTCATCATCATTCCACCAATTCGGTTTTACCTTTGGTTCATATGGAGGAAAATCTGGAACTGTGATCACTTTGTTTGCTACAAGCTTTTTGAATACTGATTCAAGTGGTTCTCCCAATGGAGTGTACTTCCTTCGTGGTTTTGAAGTTGTTTGATTGTTCACTTGATTGTTGGTAGAACTTGATCCAGAAAAGACGAACTTTGGTCTCATTGTGTTGGCATCAACAACACCATCATTAACTGTGTTCTTATTCTTGTTCCAAAATTTTGGTTTGTCCTTTCCTTTGAAGTCCTCTTTGTTTTCTTTGAATAGTTTGATAACTCCTTGTTCAATTAAGACTCTTTCTGTTGCTAGGCCCTTTTCAATGACATCCTTGAATGTAGACAAACAAGCTTTTCTGAGATCATAGCCAATAGCCTTGTTAACATTTTGTGTGAACATTTCCACCATTTGTTTTTGCGGGATCTCACAAGAGCATCTTCTAGCTAGGTTTCTCCATCTCTGTAAGAATGTTGCGAAAGATTCTCCTTCCTTTTGTTTCGTATTGCACAAGGTAGTAACTGAGACATCTGTTTCAATGTTGTAAGAGAAATGCTGAATGAATGCCTCTGCTAAGTCGCCCCATGACTTAATACCAGGAGGTAATTGAGAAAACCATTCCATAGCTTGATCGCCTAAGCTCTTTGGGAACAACCTCATCAAGTATGTTTCTTCTGCCGCTACCTCAATGCAAGCTATGAAGAATTGTCTTATATGTGCCTTGGGGTCTCCTCTCCCTCTATATTTGTCGAATTTTGGTGTCACAAAATGTGGAGGAAATGGAGGCATTGGAATGCTCTTATCGAAGGGATAAGGGCATATATCTCTCATAGTGTATGTAGGTTTGGATGTACTCATGTCCTCCACTTTCTTTTGTAGATCTCTAATTTGTTGCTCCAAATTATTCTTGGGAGGAGACTGATTTCTTGTAGCATACCCCATGTTTGAAACACCCATTTGAGGAGGAGCTTGTTGCATGTATGGATGATACTGATCGTAAACATGTCCATATGGAGGTCTATATTGTTGCGACATATATGGAGCACTTGGCATAACTTCTTGTTGAGGAACTCCATATCTGTTTTGTGTGTATAAACCATATTCAACAGGTCTTTCATTTTCCATTGTGTTGCCCCCAATTTTGACATGAGGTCTCCTTGTGTCAAAATTTTGAGGATGTCCTTGAGTATCCACTTGTCTTGATTGATCCATACCTTGAGCATGTGTTTGAGCATAAGGCCTCCATGATGGTCTTTGAATGTAAGTATCATATGTTTGAGCTTGTGTATGTGGGATTGCTGGTTTTTGAAGCAAAACTGATGGTGACTCAGGCATCATATTCAGTCCTCTATTTCCTCCACTATTTGGTCTCCTTTGATCCATGTTGGATTGAGTTTGTTGTGAGGGTCGACTTTCCATAAGTTGAGATAAGTCAAAATCATGTGGTATTTTAGCTCCACTTTGTGCCATCATGTTTAAAAAGTATTGACGATCTCTCCTCATTATCTCTTCAACCAATCTCACTAGTAGTCCTAATGACCACACGGGAAGACAGGCCCTCTAAAGATTAAACAAAAAGAGCCTATTGCTCAAGACACAAAAGACAATGATTCAATTTTAGTGCACCAATTGAAGTGTTTGCTAGTCTATGAAAACAAGGCACACAATAAAAATCCAAAAAACCTTACCAAGGATCTGCAACAAAGATTTATTAGTAGTTTGGATTGTTTCAAATGATCACCCCTTCCTGCAAGCACACAAGTTAGGTAAATTTTAGATCCAAAAGACTTTATGAAATAGGGGCCTTCAATAATGCGTTTTGTTGACCAATTCAAAGACCTGATTCATCATAAAAAAATACCACCCGTAAAATTTCAAGATATTTCCAGAAATGTAAGAAAATCCAAAAAATTTGTTAATTTGCTCCAAAAATTAATTTTTTATGAAAAATCATAAAAAATTCATATAAAATGCAAAATCAATCCAAAAAATCTAAAATTTTTACTCGAGAGTTTTTATGGTCTTCCAAACCTGCACAAAAAATTTCCTGCAACAAGTCCAAGCAGTTTGTGAGATATGAGTAAAATAATGCAAAACCCTAATTTTCAAAGATCTGATTTTTTAAGAAAGATTTTGCATCAAATTTAAAATCACAAAGAATATATCCTGTGTATAATTCTGAGAGATTTCCAAAAATGTAAGAAAATCCAAAAAATTCGCTAATTTGCTCTCAAAATTAATTTTTTTATGAAAAATCATAAAAAATTCATATAAAATTCAAAATCGATCCAAAAAAATCTGAAATTTTTATTTAATCTTTCTAATACTGTTCCCGATCTGCACAAAAAATTTTATGGAAAAATTCGAAGCCGTTTGTGAGATCTGATCAAAATAAATAAAAACCCTAATTTTTAAAGATCTGATTTTTAGGGAAATATTTTGCATCAAAATTAAATTCACAAAGAACATATCTTGTGTATAATTATGAGAGATTTCCAAAAATGTAAGAAAATCTGAAAAATTCTCTCATTTGCTCTCAAAATAAATTTTTTATGAAAAATCATAAAAAATTCCTAAAAATTGAAAATTTGCTCCAAAAATTCTGAATTTTGTATTGAGAGCTCCTGATACTCTCTTCAACCTACAAAAAACATTTGGTACAAAATTTCCAAGCCGTTTATGAGATATGATCGAATCTCTCCAAGATCTTGATTTTGTGTCCAAAACCCTAGCTGCACAAGGTTATTCTCCAAATTGTTTTACAAAATAGCAATATAGGGTTAGAAAAATCTGCAAAAAAACATAGATCTAAGAAAAATCCATGTCCCACCGGGCATGCCAAAATGTTTATGGTGAAAATGGATAACAATGATAACAATATTGAAAGGCTAAATGAATTCAACCACAAAACCCTAGCCTAACAATGAACAAAGATCCACCATAACATATGAAGATAACCTAAGACAATGCAAATAACTCAAAATCACAAAGATTATACCATCACATGTCCAATAGGGTTTTGATCTTCATTCTTCCTATCTCCATTGATCTTGCTTGATATACTTGCTCTCAGATTTTTATATGCACAAGAGCTCAACAAAGAATGGAATGTGGTTGCAAGTGGTATTGTAGTGTAGCCAAGTACTCCAAAATCAGTCATTAGGATGTGTCATTAGGGTTTGACAATGAAGAAAGCATCTCCTTAAATAGAAGACACAATGAGAAATGGAGGGTTAAGATTGAGAGGTGTAAAAAGAGAGGTCGACTAGGATTAGAGGGTAGGTATAAGAAATACCAAAATAATGAAAGAGGTAGGTAGTGTATGAATTAAGAGATGAATGACATGTGTCATGTGTATAAAAAGATAATGAATTAATTAAATAAATAAAGATTTATTTAATTAATAGAAGAAGTAGGACAATTAAATAAATAAAATATTTATTTAATTTAGGAAAGGGATAATTTAAATAAATAAATGTATTTATTTAAATGAGAAATAAGGCTAGAAGAGGATAAATGAATTAATTAAATAAATAAAAATTTATTTAATTAATAGAAGAATTAGGCTTAGATAATTAAATAAATAAAATATTTATTTAATTAGACATGACAATTTTGAGTGTCTACACAAGTAATCTTGAATCAAATATACATGCATAGTTATATTGACCAGGTCTCAAAATATGAACAACATAACATAAACATGAGGGCTATTAAATATTTTGCTAGGTCAACCCATGAAGATATATGTTAAAAATTATTAATAAAGAAATCAAGTTCCTTATAATTATATGTGTAAATTTGTTGCTTTATTTAAGACATTAAATCAAAATATTTTGCTATTCATTACTCTTTTAATGTATTAGAGTGAGGGAGAATTTGTGGATCTCAATTTTAGTAAAATGAATGTTAATGAATGTCTATGAATGTCTTTAAATGTTGGCACATAATATTAAATTTTGAAAAACATATGCACCCAATCATCTTAATGCAAAAAATAATGGGCTGTAATTGGCTAGAATTTGAATTTAGATTTTGAAAAGGTAGGTGTTAAGTTAGTGACCACATAACCAACCTTATGTGAAAAAATAACTAGGTCTAGGTGTATAACAACTATATTAGCATAGGTGTATGAATATGTATAATAAATATAATGCTTACATTGTATCATTGTATAAAGATGAGATTGTGGTTAAATTTATGAGAATGTGTATAAAAGAAATAAAAATAAGATAGATGAGTGAAGAAAACTATACACAAAATTGTGTCATATATATCTTCACAATAAATAAAAATAAGAATAATAATAAATAATCAACATATTTCAAAAGAGAAAAATATTGTAAATCAAATTATTAAAAAAGAAAGATGACTAATAACACCGAAACTTTATTAAAGTCTTTCTCTCATTAGATTGAATATTCATTATTTTCATTCACCATGTTATGGAAATTAGAGAGGCATTTTTATACAAACACGTGAGAAGTGTTTTGTAAGTTACATGAAATCAATGTTTAAAGTTTTACCTTTTTGAATACTAATCAAGTGAAAAAGTAATCAATAGACATGAAGTTTTGGTTTCTAATAAAGGGATTAGAGGAAGTCTACATCAATGAACAAAATAATGAAAAGATGATCATCATTTAGAAGATGAATTATACAAGGAATGCCTTTCATTATATTTAAGATTATTTCTTACATTCATTGAGCATACATATGTGAAAGGCATATTGTATTCACATATGGATACAATTTACGCCTGTCAATAAAAACTAGAAGCATTCAATTTGACATATTTGTGACACTCAAATGGATGAAAATTTAGAAAAAGAAATCAATTTATTATTATGTTTTAATTTTATATTATTTCATCTTCACTTCCACCTCTCAACTCCCACTCACTTAGAGTTTAACTGATCAATCAATTTTGTTTATCTTCATCATGCAATCAATTAATTATGTAATGGGACTAAGACAATATCATGAGTTGAAAATGTAGATTCCAAGAGGTTATGAGCAACATCAAAGAAGGAATTAAGCACTAGAGGTCATAACACCAAGTTGATGGTTAGGCAAGGACACAATTGTATAGGGATAGAAATTATGATGCTATATTTAGCCCCCAGTTTAGTGTGAATATGAACCTATGTCCATACGGTAGAGTACAAAGTCACATTGAAAAAATTTCACCAAGATATTTAGGAGACAAGACACACCAAGCCCCCAAGGACTTAGGATCTTATCCATCTAATATCAAGTTAAAAGGATCAATGGATGAAGAAGATATAAAATAATTATTACTATATTTGGCCTAGTAAGGCTTGTGCTTACCATGAGTCATGTGGGATTAATTTTTTTTTTAAAGATTACAAAGCAAAAGGCTCAATTTGTAAAGTAACCTAAACATTGAATTAAACTTCAAACTACAAAATGGGTATTGCTGTATGGACCACCATGTCATGGTGTGTGATCAAAGTGTACCAACCAAGTCTCATGGTGTGTGCATGAAGTGTAACACTGAGCAAAGTATATGCCCTCATGCTAAAGGGATTGTGCATACCTTACCATAAGCAATTGATTTAAGGTATACATGCATCCAAAAGACAAGCATATTGCTACAATGAGATTCCCCCAAGAAAGGAAAAATAAAAGGGCAATTGTAACAAAACATATAGGAAAAATCACTTAAGGGATCCACTAGGTAGGGTCAGTATGCACTTTTAATAAATAATGTATATCAAGAATAATTGGATTGAATTAACATCATCCCTCAAAGGTAGTGAAACTATGAACACAATGAAAAATGAACACATAAGATTAACAATCAAATATATTTTTGAGTCAACATGGAAGAGACCAAAAATAGATCTCATCACTTTGCATTGTCCCCAAGTAGACAAGACAAAGGCACAATTCTGAACAATAGCACATATATGACATAACATTAACATGACATTTAGATGAATTGAGATACAAATAGAGGAATTTCACAACATTATTGGCCTCTTTATTACCTTGCACCAATGGAGTAACAAGGGTCATCCAAAGACAACCTCACATAACATAAATATATATCATGTAGCACAATACAAAGGAAGCACATTACAGACAAGAAAACACACATAAGAATCTACAACATAGATGAAGCTAATCAATCAAATCATTTGTCTCCCAATATTTCTTAACATCATTTATGGATGGTGGACAAGATGCAAGAGGATTAACAATGAGCATAGTAAATGGAGCTACTGCAAGTTCCAAACAAGGACCACGATTTAATGATGTGTCACTTTGTTTGTTACTGGGATCTAGAATTAATGCCTTTAAAAAGTGTGAAGATAGTTCATGGTTAATCTCAACAAGCTCATACATATCATCAAAATCATTAGGATCATCATTGTCAGCATGAACAACATTATTATCATCATCTATATCATCATCTAAATTAATCATAATAGGATCTCTAACACAAAAAGAAATTGAATCATTATTTTTCTTTAGCATCTTAAATTTTGGTAATTTGAGTTGAATTTCCTCCCTCGGGTTAGGAAAAGGTTGGAGAAATGGGACTAAATCAACATTTGGTGTCTTTAGGGAGGAAATGATTTGGGAAGAAAGATCACAATCTTTAACATGGTGACTTCAATGGTGTTCTCTCACACAATGATATTTTTAATTTTTTACTCAAGACTTGTGAATGTTGAGGATAAATCAACTTAGTCATTTTTTCTTCCCTTGTAGGGGGGGAACAAAAGGAGAGACTGAATTGAAAGATATGAGATGTTGAGAGTTTTACTTTATAAGTTGTGGGAGGTGGGATGATAGCAAACATAAGAGGAACAAAATGTGTAGGAAAAATACCAAGTCCACGATGAGGAGGAGGAATATCCATGGGTGAAGGGTCTGTAGGTTTAGTTAAGGCCAATATCATGTTAGTTTTCCATATTTTATAAGAGAAAAATGTTATCATCTTGATGCTTTAAAGTTTCAAATTATTTAGGCCAAAATTAATAAAGGGTGAAATTTCCATGCTTTTCTATGGGTTGGTAAAGGATATGATTAATATTGATAATATGGCAATTATGAGGGAACTCTAAACATTTATGAATTGTAGAAGGAATAGATTTTATGGAAGAGAGCCAAGAATGTCCCTTCACACAAAATTTATATGATATAGGAACAATAGTAAACATATAAGCACTTGGTACCAACAATAAGAAGGGTGATAGAACCAATAGCAAGGCAAGATAAACCATCATACAACTTGATCATAACATCAGATTTATCATATGTAACCTGATGCAATTTTTGAGTTAAAAAAGGTTCTTCAATAAAAATATTCACCATATATACTAGATCAATGAACACCCCTCATGATAGTTTGTCTTTAATCTTTGTAGTAATTTATAATGGTCCATGAGGTGCAACAATAGTCTCACTAGGATCAAAGGTGATGCATAATTCAGGTTTAGGTTTAGGTTTTTCAATGTGGTTCACAAAATTATTGGACTCTACACCAAAGTCACTTAGAAATAGTGCAAGTGGTTGAGACTCAAGGACATTGGTAGAGTGAGAAGGAAAAGGATTGGTGAAGATTTGAAGGTTTTGATTAGGAGCTTCTACAAATTTGTTTCCTTTATCATTCACACTTGCTATAGATATAACATTGTTATCAATAAGGTCTTGAATTTTATACCTCAACTTGTAACACTTCTCAGTATCATGACCTTCTTGATGATGGTATTGAAAAAAGGATTTGTGGTCAAAGGAAGATGCTAGAGGTTTAGAGGTATCTATAGGCTTTTGGGGAGAAATTTGTTACACATTAGCATTAATCAACCTCAAAATTATACTATGCAAATACTTAGAAAGATAAGTTAATTATTTTTTAAAGTATTTGGATAAAGGGGTCACACTTGATGTTGCGGCTGCCACTTGAGTGTTGATGTTGTTGGAAGAGTTATCATTTATATTGATGAAACATTTATTGTGTTTGTTGAATTTTTAAAATGATTGTTGAGTGCTCTCATTCTTATCAACTAGACCCATTGAAGGAGATGATTCAAATTATCTCACTTGAAGTTGATAGTTATGAATTATTCCACAAAATTGCATGAAAGAGGTAAATTCAGAAAATAAATGCTTATCTCTAATATTCTTATGCAAATTAGAATTGAAGTTTCTTGAACATCATGATTAGGTACATGATAAGCAATTTGCGAATTTGCAAATGTTTATATCTACTAATAAAATTAGTCACTTTTTCATTAGCTCATTTCTTGCAATCGATAAAATTAGTCAAAGTAATTATAGGAGAAATATTATTTTGAAATTGTTGAATGAAATCATTAACCAATTGTTGAAAAAAAGTAATGGAATAATAAGGCAAATATGTATCTTGAATTGAAAAGGAAAATAAAAATTTGATTAAATTTGTATTTTGGTAATGTATTTCTTTCACTTGCGGGTTAAAAATTGGTAAATCAAAATGGTAGAACAATGGGGATATTACACACTAATGGTTGATTAGGTGGCGAAAGTAATACAAGTGTTTCTATGAAAATTTTGATAGAGAATGAAGGTAACCCCACCACCAGAATTAAATGAATTTAATACTCCTTTTTTAAAGGTTATCATTTCATCTCAAGAGCTAGCAGAAAGAGACTTCAAGCTTTTGTTGCAATAGGAGATTATAGACGTATATCAACATATCCGGTTGGAAAATTTCCTTTCTTGTTCTCTTTTCTTTAATTTATGGTTGAAGCATTCTCAAGAGCTTGGCCATTATGGTAAATTGAGGATCCCCTCATGAGTCTACTTAATGAGACTCTACTATATGGTCACTCCCTTCCCTCTGGTATATCAAAGCTTCTTATAAATTCCTTTTATATCACCAAATCAAAACCCTTGTTTCTTTCATGCCTCCCAATATAGGAAAGGGTTTACAAGGTGTAGCACACACAAAAATAGGTCATGTGAGTCCACATGACATTTGAATAAGAATGAGGTAAGAGTCTACCTCCCCTCTTGCTAATAAAGCCACTAAAAGTGGTCTCCTCAAAGTCAATGATCCCACATGTCATACCTTGCCTTGATTAGTTGTTTCTTGTGCTAATCACTATCACCCAAAATATCATTAAATTCAAACTTTTAATCATCTGGTGCTTATAAAAATTAATTCTAAAATTGGGTCGCAAGTGCTTAGGCTTCCCAAAAGGTAATAATTTGTAAATAAATCATGGTATTTGGGTTGAATTATTTTTTCAAATAAAAGGGAATGGTGCCTAAACTGAATTACAACCAGCTAGTTAAAGGTTAAGATTAAGGGTAAATCAAAACTCCCTTCAAAGCTAAAATGGGATCATTTTTAGAAAGAAATATTTGATACCATAAACCTTCTACATTGGGTCATGGGAAGTTATAAAAGCAGGGATTTTCCATTTTGGATGTGCCAATTTATGATTCTTATCTACGGTGATAATTCATACATTGAATGGGCTACTCTTGAGATAACATTTACATGAAAAGTTATCCAATTATCATCAAGGAGCACTTTTTCATATGTGCTCACTGCTAGCATCCTCACTAATAGAGAGGTGTCCTAGCCAAGGTTGAAAATCCTAATTCCTTCAATTGTAGATACACCTATATATTATTATTTCTCATACTTACAAAGGAAACTAGGATTGAAAGATTATCTTTGTGTCAATAATGCTTTGTTGTCGGTAATGATTAAGAGAATTGAAGTTCGCTTGAAAGGAGATTGTCCTCAGAAGTTGCATCTCTAATCACTCAATTCAATAGTTACTTTATTAATTTAATTTTTTTCATATCTATGGACTGCAAGTTATGAGGATACTCCATACAAACCACCTAGTTATGTCTCACATTATTTTGTGATGTTGGAAGTTTGCTGCCATATGAAAAAGGTGGATGTGAAATATGTTGAGCACATGAAGAAAAAAGGGTATTCCTTTTCCATTTCTTTATTTTATTTTTCTTGCAAAAGTGTTGGTTAACACATTTCTCCTTCTTTGATACCTTTCAAAAATGACTCCCAAATGCCCAACTTGAAAGACAAAAATAAGAACAACAGTTGAGTCACTTGCAATAGTGAGTACAAGTGCTCTCTGAATTTTGATATGAAGGTACAACTCCCTTCGTTGGATAAAAATGTAGATTTTCTAAATATGCTTTTAACCGGAAAGCAATAAGGGCAACTAACATCTGCTCATAGCCATGACACAGATGCGAATAGGAGATTTATAATGAAGTGAATGAAGATAAGTAAAACACAGTCTAATTACCCACACCCATCAAAATAACCTTTCCAATGGAATCAAAATGCCTTGGACTCTGATCGAGTCTCTCTCATTCCTCAAAGGACAAGGAGGATCAAAAAATCTAGGCAATGAGCAAACAATTGATTTCTTTCCAAATACAAATTATTTCTAAAAACAAAGTTTCAGAATTAAATGCATATACATAATTTGATGTAATAGACAAGGAAATGAAAGGTAATTACAAGAGAAAAAAATCTCATTGTAATCAAAAGAAAATATTGACAAATTCATAGATCAACAAAATCTTCTTCATTCCATCAATGCCAAAATGTGAGCTCATAGACTCAATTTTTCTAAAAAATAGAACTATGTAGTCCAGAAAACAATGCTGCCCATTATTTTTTATAGTAGAAAGAGAAAGAAAAGAAAAGAAGAACCCCCACTCTTTTCTTTCATTACATATATATAGTCTTTGAGAATTTCAGTTATCAATAACTGATTCTTGAAAAGATTATTAATTAATCTTTTCCTTTATCTTCTAACTTCTTCCCGACAACTCTTTTTTTTTTGCTTCAAATCTTTTATCTCTGAAATTTTAATAGACCCGTACTCAGATATTAATATCTTTTGAACGCGCAAATATATTTCCAATCGCTCCGATGAGGATTTAGAAAACTAGGCTTTCTAAAGCATATTAAACTTTCAACGCGATCCAACAGTTCAATTGATATTTATGCCCCCCATACCAAGACTGATTTTTGTAGCTCATAAAATTCGTGGTAACAGATTACATTAAAAATTACAAACATTAGACATGCCAATGTTATTGGATTTTGAAATTTTTTGAAATTTTGAACTCACACACTTTGAACTTGCATCTGATGAATCTCTGGGCTCCGAATTTGAACCTCTGAAATTGAACCTTGAACCTATGCACTTGAACCTTTGAACCTTGAACCTTGAACCAAAGAAGGTTCAAAGTTCAAGTTCAAAGACCAAAAAATACAATGAACCCAAAATTTGAACTTTGAACCTTTTGAACCTGCACACTTGAACTTGCGGGCTTGAACCAAAAAAAGGTTCAAAGTTCAAGTTCAATGAACAAAAATTACAAAGCCCGCTCCAGTTAAATTTGAACTTTGAACTTGAACCCTAACTTTGAACTTTTTGAAAAGGGTCAAGGTTCAAGTTCAATGACAATTGTTTTTTTGGGCTGCCATAGAAAAACTCGCATAAAGTTTTACTAAGGGCTTTGTTTATTACAAAATTTTAACTATAGCATAAATGGGCCTAGTAGAGCATAACCCAGAAATCATTTTTGCATATGAAACATAAGACTTGAGATTTAATTGTTTGGGTATATGGGTAACCCAAAAATAAAACAATTAAAATCTCTCAGCCGACATGAAGTTTGGCCATAAAAACTTTAGTATTAAAAAATTAACAATAGCAAAAATATAGGGGTAACATTGGATCTGATTGGGGACCACGACTATAAAGGACTAGGAGAATCCAGAATGTCTCTGGGAGAGATCAGTGCCTATCATCCATTGGGCAATAGAGTCAAGAAGAAACAGAGCATGGAGAGATTTTTGCAAAGAGGGGAACATGACACGAACTAAAAAATAACAAGCCAAAATAATTAAAGCCTATGACAAACCCAAAAATTATTTGTAAGTACATGGGTGGGAAATCCCTTTACCACAAGGAAACTCTAGGCCGTTCATGCAAAACTGTTAACTAGCTAGGAAAAATATGAGCCTTTCCTCAGCAATGGATTGTGACCATGAAATCCAGCTAAGAATAATGACCCTCTGGCAACTGTTTCACTGCTAACTCTCAAATTAATGATGTGCAAGAAAAACCTGTATATATGCTCATATTAAAAAAGCCACCTTTCATCATAAATTTATGAATTTTCTTGAACTGCCTACATGGTACTATTCAAGCATTTTTCTATTTTTGATTGCAAATAATAACAGTTAGAAAGTTTTGTAGGAATGGCTGCATCATCTTTAGAATTTATACTATTAAAATCACCAACCTTAAAAGGAATTTCAGCATTTATACCGAGCTTGGAATAAAGAAAGACTTCATCAAGTGTAGGATCTACACTAGCTGAAAAAACATCAAGTGTAGGATCTACACTAGCTGAAAAAACTTCATCTTTCTTTACTACAATCAAATCTGAAAAGTCCCTATCCATAGCCAAAGCATGAAATGCATCAATACCCGAGTTTACTATAGAAGAGCCTTCTCCTTTAATGGATGACAAAAATTGACATATGATTTCCTCTTCACAGAAATGTCTTTCAAAACCTCTGAAAATTTTGGAAACTGCAATGCTTTAACAACTTGGCAGCTTTCTTGCTCTAGATTCATTTCAAAAGCTTCTTTTTCTTTCATATTTTCAGAAAAATCTTCATCAGAGCAAGATTTTGTTTTATTTCTAACACAAGCCTAACTAGATAAACCTTCAAATAATATCATTGTATCTTCAAACTGAAATGACTCTTGTATCATTTCTTACCATCTTCTTCTATAAAATTGAAGTCTGCATATTCTGACTGTGTGTTAATCTAAAAACTTTTATCTTTAAAACTTGTTGGGACAAGCTGATTTTCAATAATTTCAAAACTGAAACTTTCTACTTCTGGAGAGGAAAAATATTTCAACGAATCTTTATCATTCAATCTCATAAGACCTCTAATATTGTCTTGATCATATGTTAAATCTTCATGAGGCTGAATCATTGCTCCTTGGATTTCTTGCTTACTCAAGACTAGATAGTTATAACAATGAAAATAAAATGAAATAAGTGGAGCATCCTCATCATCAACTCTTAGTTCCTCTTTAAGTTGTGATATTCTCTCTTCATGTGATTGCAACAAATTTGTTCTTTCTTCCAGCTCTTTCAACTTGTGAAACCGAGTGCATAGGCTTATCCATAAGAGTGCAGATGCATGGTCATCTTCCATACTTTTCTTTGTTTTTACAGCTTCAGTAATACTTTCTTTGCAGTGATCCCAAAAGTCATGCAACACTTTATCATCTATCTCAAGAATTTCCAAGATGGTGGAATTTGATCTTTTCCCCAATCTTGCAACCTTTTGATTTTGCATGATGATATAACAGAGTTGCCAATCTTGCATACACAAAGATATTTAATAAAGTTGAGGAAAGAAAGCACTGATCTTTTGTTTCCGAGTCCCCAACAGAGTCGCCAAAAATCTGTTGGTTAACAAATTTGTCCTTCTTAAATACCTTTCGAAAATGACTCCCAAATGCCCAAATTGAAAGACAAAAATAAGAACCAACAGTTGAGTCACTTGCAATGGTGAGTGCAAGTGCTCTCTGAATTTTGATATGAAGGTACAGCTCCCTTCATTGGATAAAAATGTATATTTTCTGAATATGCTTTTAATCGGATAGCAATAAAGGCAACTAACATCTACTCATAGCCATGACATAGATGCGAATAGCAGATTTATAATGAAGTGAATGAAGATAAGTAAAACACAGTCTAATTACCCACACCCATGAAAATACCCTTTCCAATGGAATCAAAATGCCTTGGAATCTGATCGACTCTTTCTCATGCCTCAAAGGGCAAGAGGGATCATAAAATCTAGGCAATGAGCAAACAATCGATTTCTTTCCAAATACAAATTATTTCTGAAATCAAAGATTCAAAATTAAATGCATATACATAGTTTGATGTAATAGACAAGGCAATGAAAAGTAATTACAAGAGAAACAAAGCTCATTGTAATCAAAAGAAAATATTGAAAAATTCACAGATCAACAAAATCTTCTTCATTCCATCAATGCCAAAATTTGAGCTCACAGACTCAATTTTTCTAAAAAATGAGACTATGCAGTCCAGAAAATAATGCTGCCCATTCTTTTTTACAGTAGAAAGAGAAAGAAAAGAAAAGAAGAACTCCCACTCTTTTCTTTCATTACATATATATAGCCTTTGAGAATTTCAGTTATTAATAACTAATTCTTGAAAATATTATTAATTAATATTTTCCTTTATCTTCTATCTTCTTCCTGACAACTCTTTCTTTTTTTTGCTTCAAATCTTTTATCTCTAAAATTTTCATAGACCCGTACTCAGAGATTAATATCTTTTGAACGCAATGATATTTTTCCAATCACTCCAGTGAAGATTTAGAAAACTAGGTTTTCTAAAACATATTAAAATTTCAATGCGCTCCAACGGTTCAATTGATATTTATGCCCCCCACACCGAGATTGATTTTTCTGTCTCATAAAATTTGTGGTTATAGATTACATTAAAAAATTACAAACATTAGACATGCCAATGTTATTGGATTTTGAAATTTTGAACTCACACACTTTGAACCTGCATCTGATGAATCTCTGGACTCTGAATTTGAACCTCTGAAATTGAACCTTGAACCTACGCGCTTGAACCTTTGAACCTTGAACCTTGAACCAAAGAAGGTTCAAAGTTCAAGTTCAAAGACCAAAAATTACAATGAACCAAAAATTTGAACTTTGAACCTTTTGAACCTACGGGCTTGAACAAAAAAAAGATTCAAAGTTCAAGTTCAATGAACAAAAATTACAAAGCCCGCTCTAGTTAAATTTGAACTTTGAACTTGAACCCAAACTTTGAACTTTTTAAAAAGGTTCAAGGTTCAAGTTCAATGACAATTGTTCTTTTGGGCTTCCATAGAAAAACCTACATAACATTTTATTGGGAGCTTTCTTTCTTATAAAAATTTAAATGTAGAATAAATGGGTCTAGTAGAGAATAACCCAGAAATCATTTTTGCATAGGACACATAATACTTGATATTTAATTATTTGGGTATATGGGTAACCCAAAAATAAAATAATTAAAATCTCTCAGCCGATGTGGAGTTTGGCCATAAAAACTTCAGCATTAAAACATGAACAATAGCTTATTTTTAGCTGATCATAAGGCTTTAGGCATGAGAAAAAATATAGGGGTAACAAAAAGCAATGAGGCTATCAAGTCGACAGGTAAATTTTTGGCTAACTTCATTTTTTAGTTATTGTCACATAGGGCCTATTACGATAGTGACAAATATGTTTGGGCTCATTTTAATGGAGCTAAAACATATTTTCATCAACCTCGATTGGAGGATTACTAGGAAGATTTCCCAAGTATCAAATAGATTGTGAGGCCCTACCTCGATTCAGTTTGACATTTTCAGTTATTTGCATATTGAGACTATTATGGATGCTTTATTTTATGCATTATGGACTTAGAACTTATATGATTCCATGATTTGGATCACACTGACATATGTGATGTTTTATTTCATGCATGATGATTATGAAACTTTAGATATGATTTCTAGAATAGAATTACATTATGATGGTGAATGTCATTATTGGAAATTTGCAGGATTTCATTTTTCATGATAAAAGAATGATGCATATTTATGGATGGTTCAATTTTGGGAAAATTATATTAATTGCTTCTGTGAAATTGAATTTGAACGAATGAGATATTGAATTATTGTTGCCAAATGTATGAGTGTTTGATGTGTAATGAAATCCATGTATTTGATTATGTATAATTGTGATTATTTGGAGTTACTAATGTGTTAATTGAGATGCGCAGGAAAATTATCCATGTGACCATGGAATTTATGGAGAACCAAGCCTAGACCAATGTGCATTTGTTAAGCCGGGAGTTGTCTATTTGGAGAGACAACACCCCTCCACTTGTAATGTATTTTATTTGTGATGTGAATAATACTTGAGTGTAAAATTTAATTTATATGTAAATGTGTAATCCTTCAAGAGACAAATTCCATGTGTGATTTTTTTATATTGTATTTTTGTTGTGTCACTTGACACATGTGCTGATTAAGTGTCATTGATTTTGACTTGTCTCTTGGAGGGAGTTTTGTTTCTACCAAAGCCATTCAAAAACATGAGTGTGGTCCCAAATCTACCTTGGGTAGGGAGTCATGGGAGTGGTCAACTCAAGCTTGACCCGTAGGTAAACTTCAGTGGGGTTTCCAAAGGGTTTAATGGACTCCTAGGGTAAGTTTTTAGGCTTTTCCAAAGGTCCTAAGGGTATACCTATGGGTTAGGGGTGTTATGCAACATGTGGCTTCTCCCATGTGACTATGAAGTCACTACAAAAAGTGGTGTTTTCAAGATGCACGAAAATTGAACTTAGAAAGTTCTTCGTAGGATAGAGAACCTTCCCCTTAGGAGTTAAACTCTCTTCCCCATCCTCTTCCACCTTTTCCCTTTCCAATTTGAGTAATGTGCAAGAGTTTGGGAAGGGCAACCAATGGGAACTCACACCTCACCCAAGGGGTTGGGAAGTGTGTGAGAGGCCTTCTTAGGCAAGAATTTGCAAACTTAGTGAGTAATCACCCACTCTCCTTTCTTGGAGATTTTGCTTGTTTTGAAAAAAGTTAGTAGGAGTTTGGCATTGTTAGTGGAATTTTGGAGAAAGTTAGTGTGGAATTGGGCAGCTCATCCCCAACTAAAATTAGCAAACCTATTGGCAGAATAAGGTTGGTTACTTCTTACCTCCTCTTGTTATGTTCTAAATGTTAGTTTGTGTTGTTTTGTGAAAGAAAAGAGTTGTTTGTAAGAATGTGTATTATGAAGTTTTTATTGTTGAAGTTAAAAATTTGTAGTTTCTCTTCTTTGTAATTTGTTTGTGT